>NW_017259252.1:383254-387972 GCF_001594045.1 Atta colombica
TGCTGTTTCTTAATTTGAATTCTAATATTTTATCTAATAGTTTGTCATACTTGTTTTGCTTGTCACGTCGCTGTTTGCAACTTTTAAGAAAAGTGCAAAAAACAATAGTCTGCAGAACTGCATGTTGATGCGATCACTCGATCACTGTAGCACCACTGTATTAGTAGAGTTATTGAACAGTTATATAGTGTCAGTATTATTATCTTTAAGATAATTTCCCCACTTCTTCTCAAATAGCTTTCAAATAGCTTTGTGAATATGTAAGAGTGATAGAGATGATAGATAATTAATCAATATATTACATTATGACCAACACAAAACAAATAAGAAAAACATTATCATTATCACGAGATCAGATTGTTTTAATATTTGTAGTAAGTAAGAATATTTCGCCTTGATAAATTATGTAACGAAAATTTACTCAATCTTTAATGTTACGTGTTGTATCATTATAACTAATACTGTAATCATCTAATTAATACAAGATAATATCATCATCTAAATACAAACAAATAATGATGTTAATGATTAATGGATCAACAATTAATTTCATTAACTTATTTATACTTATTACAATATGAATTTAAATTGTAATAATAATTTTAAATACATAACATCGCGACGAATAACTTGTGTTTTGGTTGTATGCTCCTTCTTTAATTATAGTTACAAATATTAAGCCATTATTTACTTCTATATTTAATTTCATTAAAATGTAATAGAACTGTAAAAATCACATTAATTTAGTTTCATTTTTTTTAATATTTTTATTGATAATATATAATTCATAAAATATATCAGCAAGACAATAAATTGAATTATTATTTTAGATACATAAAAATATACTATTGGGATTTCGTAACAATCTTTCTGTATATCATATTTATATCAATTTACACGTGCTATAATGTGCATGCGTACAGAAGTTCGTGAGTACATTTCTCAGGTATATGTGCAAAATTATTTTTTACAATTATGTACTCTTTTATTCAAAAACTTTAGGTATTTCAATCTTCGATTACAAGATCGTCCAGCATTTCCTCGAGAGTAATCTGCGGAATGCTCGGGTCTATTTCGCTAGTGTCAACAGGAATGTGCTTCTGAACATCTCTAAATATATTGATGTTCTGTCTCATTTCCGGATCTTCTTCCAGCTCATCAAGGAATTCATTATATTCACTGCAAAATGCAATTGATATTGTAAAACAATGTGCAGTATACATTTGTAGGCTTTACATCGGTTTTCAACATACTTATTTTCTGTACTCATACTGGCTACCTCATCAGTAATGTGTTTCAACTTCCACACTCGTGCCTTGCGACGAGCTGCCTTGTTATGGCCGTAAAACTTCTTTACCAATATGATATCAGGTATTGAATCTTCATTTAGTTTATCAAAATTGATGTCGTTAATATTACTATCTTTCAGAGCATAGCTGTAATAAATAAATTCAAAATAAATTATCAATGGAATATTGTACTATTCTTTTAATAGAACATCTTTCAATTGCTTATATAAGTGATATTGAAGGAAGAAATTTGCATCTCACTCTATTTTTTTTAATAAGGCTATCTTTCCTAGCCAATGCAATTTATTGGTTTAATTTAAATATTATCGATTCATTTGTAGTTTTGAAGAGCAAAGTGGGAAACAAAAGTTTTTTTCCAATATCCTTTAAATTGAATGCTCTGCTAAAAGAAGGATATGATAGCACTGTAGCAATTGTTATTCAAACATGTATAACTTTATTCCCACAAAGATAGAATCTGTATTAAAAACAAATGGTAGCCCAATCTCCTATTATTATAAAAACAAGTAGTACAGATGTTCACAAGTATTTTCAAATATTTATTTTTAGTCCTCCTACATTACGTACAATAAATTTATTGTAAATTACATAAACTTACCCAAGTACTGAATCACCTGGTTTAAGTATATGGCCTAAATGTGTACGTGTGTGAGTTGGATTATCGTTTATCCCTAATTCAGATGCTTTCACTAGCCATGCGTCCGCGATGATGTGCTTAAAAATTAGTTATTAAAATTCAAATTATCGAAACATAAAGAGGAGCCAAGCTTATTGTTCGTGCTATACAATATTTATAAGTTCATTGCAGAATAATAATTATAAATACATACAAACATTTTGATCTTTTTACATCAGATAGATAATCATCAATGTGGTTAAATTATCGCTACTGGTTACATTTCAAAATTTTCGTAAAAGACCGAGATATTAAGACTCTTGTACTCCGAACGCAAACATAATATGCAAACTAGTTTTGTATAGCACGAACAAGTTTGGCTCCCCAGCTTTTTTTACGTTTTGATAATTCGAATTTTATTCGTTGGAGCCTTTACATTGTATTTAATTTAAAATTTAGTTATTAAAAATTTTTATCTCTTGAATGAATTACATTTTTATTAAATATCTTTCTCATATTGTCGAAATATTTTATACAGAAAAAAAACTTACTTTATTAGAAATAGTTCCTTGTCCTGGAAAAATTTTTCTATCTTTGTATTTTATTGGTTCAATATCCATCACAATGTACTCTGTTAATTGTTTTGGGTCGCATATACTATTGAAGTTATTTCTCCAGTAGACAGTCGAACTAACTTCAGCAACTAAATGAAACATATAATTGATAGCATTAATTAAATAAGCGTTAAGATTAATAATTAATGTTATATCATAGCTTACTTTGTCCCGATAAAAAATCTATAAGATGTACAGCATTTGTAATTCGATATACCAAACAAATAGGATTAATGCCACCTAATTGTTGCGCCAACTTCCGTGATAAACAAACTACGCTATCTTTGGAGAGCGGAACAATTTCAACGCTGTAAATGGTGCGATAAAGGCATTAAAAATCTAAATACGTCGCAAATATATGCTGTGTATATTTACCAAAATGTAAACTTGTAATTGTATAAATTACTGTGACAATCGTGTGAAATTAATCTTTTCGAATGTTGATACTGGCATGGCATGACCGTCATTAAAAAATCAACCATTTTTCTAGCTGCAGCTTCGTTTGCATAGTAAAAGTCCAAACCCTCTGTAAAGTTAGAACATTTTATGTTTGTTATTCACTTAATCCAAAATTTTTACAGTACACTTGGAAACTTTTTATGGCATATCGGTTGAAAAATCTTATATCAATAGTATAATATCAAAAAAATATCAATAGTATAATATAAAAAAATTCCGTAAAATGCAATATTTACCATGAATAGGTTTTATGCCCAGTGTGTGCTCATGTGCTTTATGTTTCAATATCAATTGCTCTAAGTAATAAAAAGTTTTCTTATTTGTTGCTCTCTGCCGGACTTGCACCTATAAAACAATATGAAATACAATATGAAATAAAAAAGCCATATAATTGTGTATAATATTGTTCGACATATTTGAATTTCTTTTAGATTCTCTTTGCACCATGAAAACTTACGCATGCACGCCAGTAATCTTTAGCTTCCGTACGGTGACAATCTTCGCACATTTGATGATTCACGATGTATTCGACTACAAATACTTGTTCCAGAACTGTTCCACCAATTACTTCTGCATGAACAGTTAATTTTACCTAAAAGAAATATGACATATGATACAAAATGGAAATAAAATGTAACATTTAAAATTAAGTTAATTAATGTAGACAATAATTACTATAATTAATATTTACAGGGATAGTGAGACATAAATATACATTCCACTTTTTTCTTCATCTTAATCTTTTTAATATTCCTTCGATATATTTAACTAACATACATATTGATATAATTTATATTTCTGAAAATAAGTTTTCAGAAAACTTTTTTTTAATAAATTAAGCAATATGTTTTTAATTATGAACAAATTTAAACGAAAAATTAATTGAAAAATCGCATATAAATAATAAAATTAAAAGACTGTAAATTTAAATATTAGGCACATTTTAATGTAATATATAATAATTTATTGAGTGTTTTAATTGCACGTTTTTATTTAAAAAATCATGAATATATATATATACAGAAAACGTTTTTCCTTAGAAAAAAAACAATTTGTTGTATATAAATAATAAAACATTTTATAAAAATTACATTTTTATAACAATAATTTTTATAAAGAAAAAAGTGAATAAAACAAAATTCAATATGATGGATAAATTCCTTAATCTCATCAGCCGTTTTTCATCTAATATTGCAAATATTAATCTATCAAGTTTTAAATCTATTTGTAATTTCAGTGTCACACGCAACTCCAGCAACTTTGCTTGTATCATCTATGTAGAACTTACTTTCAATCTTTTAGAATGTGGCTCTGTCCATATAAAACCAGCGTCTACTAATTTTACACGGTTCAATCCCTTTAATTTTTTCAAGCACAGTGACAAAAGTTCCCTAGATTCCAGAGCAGCGTGAATCCATTCGGAAGGTGGCTGAAGATACCTGTTACATGAACATACAACATTAACTTAATCGAATTAATACAACAGGTAACACCAACATTTGAAATCTTTTTAAAAATCATACCTCTCACAACCCTTGCAAAATTGTATAGTCGCTTGTTTAGGGATACCCTCTGTAATATCAACATGAGTACGTAGACATCCTACACACATATTGGCGGGATTCGGCTCGATGAGAAGCCCACATTCGCAACAGAGACTACGAAAGAAAAAGTCATTTATTTGATTGCAAGATTAATTTTTATTATATATATATATAT
>NW_017259252.1:388072-391496 GCF_001594045.1 Atta colombica
TTCTCGCTTCTGATTTCTAATTCATTACTTATGGCTTATTATAGAGTCTCCAATACAATAGTAAAAGCTTGTCAATAAATCAGTTATGGTATTACATACAAAATTCTTTATACTTCAGAATCAATTTAGTTTTTCACTTATGTTTACTAAGCTTTTTTACTCTACTATTACTATATTGTACACTATATTGTATACTACTATATATCTATTATATAAATGCTGAAGATTTTCTTGTAAAATATGCCACGTATGTGCATACACACACACACACATACACACACACGCGCGCGCGCGCATACATATATACATATATACAGGGCTTGCCAAAAGGATACACCCAAATATCTCATAAATGATGCATTTAAAAAAAAAATGTTTCTTACAAAAATTCTAAGGCTTAAAAAGACGCATTCAATGATAGTTATTTGACCTAGGATGGCGTTGTCAAGGTCAAGTTAAGGTCAATATAAATTTTTTATGTTGACCTTGACAACGCCATAAATGGAACCTTTCCTTTTTCATTACATATTTTTGTAGCTTATCTCGAAAGCTTTCCAAAATACTACAATTAAGTTTATTTTCATTAAGTACTTTGCGAGTTATATTGAAAATTACAGTACCGCCGACATTAGTATTACGCAAGGTGTTCAATTGATGACTAAAATCTCTTGAATATTGTTCAAGATCATGTCCTGAATAACATTTATTAAGATCAAGGTCACTGGAGATTGTTTATCTTATTTTATTTAATTTTTGCACAGAAAATTCATTTTTATGTAAAATACCCCCTACCTAAATTTTAATAAAAATACACTTATTCGATGTGTTTTCATTGAAAATGAAAGAATCTGGCAAAAAAAACGCGGCGATCGGTGAATCGAGTTATTAAGCGTTAAAGTTAGAGACTAAAGATCAAGATATCCATCATCTCAATTCGATACAGCTTTATGTATATGTTCTGTGCATTAATTACATAAATTCACTGCTTTAAAAACACAAATTCACTGCTTTACAAATGCAAATTCTTTGCCTTAGCAGTGAATTTGTGTTTTTAAAACAGTAAATGTGTTTTTAAAGCATGAGTGAATTTATGTAATTAATGCAGAATGTACACATAAAGCTGCAATCGAATCGGGATGATAGATATCTTAATTTCTAAAGTTTCCAACTTTAACATTTAATAATTTGATTTACAAGACCAACTGCTGCGTTTTTTTGCCAGATTTTTTCATTTTGAGTGAAAACACATCGAATAAGTGTATTTTTATTAAGATTTGAGGTAGGGGAAGGAGGGGGATTATTCTAAATAATTATTAAATCATTTATTTTCTTCTCATAGAACTTTGAGAATTTTTTCAGAATTTTTTATCAACTTTTTAGTACTGTATTTTCTTATTTTTACCAACATGAGAAAATATGATATTAAAAAATTCAGAAAAAATTCTCAGAACTTTATAAGAAGGAAATAAATGATTTTTGTCTCTTGCAGTTTTTCTGTTGATAGTATTTGAGTAAAAAATTATTCAAGACCAATATTTGGCAATTTTTAAGTAATTTTTAATATTTGGTAATTTTAGTAATTAATATCTTGTTAACTATTGCGAAAATTGCAAAATGATAAGAGGACTTTCCGTCTCAGTTTAGTTCGCTCTATCCGCACAAAAACGATGGCCAAAACTTATGGGATATCCTATATATTTGTATAAAATAAATATCTTAAAAGATTTTACATGTACATATACATACATCATTCCTTTCTTTGCATCTTCAGAGGTTTGTTGAATGTACTCCATTTTACTTATCACTGAAAAAAAACTGAAAATTTTATAAAATATGCTCCATGTGCTCTTTTCTTCGTGGATGCCTGTCTTTTTCCTCCAATTAAACTTGGAAGGCGAAGAGAGTATCTTCACACTAGATTGTATTCTAGATATAAAAATTCGAATCCTTCTTCAACAAATGATAATTTACAACACTTGAATAAAAATCTCTCTCTGTCTGTGATTATTTACTCTATCTCCAAAAATCGTAAAGAATTAACTGACAAAATCTTAAGATAGATCTTCGCTTCTCTAACCTCGTTCATTTAAAAACCTAACCTAATAGTCACAATGTGCCACGAAACAAAATGATGTAAAGAAAATTTCTTCTCCAATTCTTCTTCTTCAAGGCCCTCTGAAGGGCATTCCAAAACTCGACTCTGTCAACTCATAGAACCAAAAAATCGTGGACATTACCGATGGGATATTGACTACGTAGTTCGATGTCTACATTTTGTGACATAGAGGCGCTTCAGAATAAGGTAACAGCTGAATCCCGCATCCCGCGACAGGTACGATCGCTCGTTCCTCACTCTCAAGGCTTGTCTGGTTTGAAATTATGGTTTATGTAATTTCACTTTGATGAGGCGAAAAACTGGGAAAAACAATTGGCCCCGCTGTCATCGGACCACGACGGATAAAGCTCGCCACGTAAAAGACATTGGATAGTGACATTGACATAGCGATATGAAACATGAAATCGGCATTAATCGTTTGTTGCAGACGAGCGAGATCACGAGGTATTTCGCGGAGGACTACTGAAATTAGAAATCAGAATCCCGAGGATGGGCTCCGGCCAGAGCGCCCGCAAATTAACCATCTCGAACGAGGAGGAAGTCGGAGTGATCAAAGTATCAAACGCAATCGTACAGCGTCTCGCTCAGGGGGAGAAATCAAAGTCGCATAAGTCACTGCCGGATGAGAAATCCGCTGCATCGATCCAGCACCCGGTGCCTCCCACGGTGCCTCACGCCAGTGAAGCGACAACTGAGCAGTCAGTGTATTATTATCCAGAGTTGACGATGTCCGCTCTACAAATGCAGCAGCAAATGGAAGAGGAACTGAAACGGCAGGATCAGTACTGGCAGAGGCGTTTACGAAATATCGAGGATGGTTACCAAAAGATCAATCGCGTTTTAGAGGAAGAATACAAGAAGGCAACTAACGAGTCCTCTGTCGCTAAGTCTGAGGGTGAGTTTAGATTTATTTCTTTACAATATTTAATTTAATTTATTCTCTAATTTGATCTCCATGTATATCGAGTTGCTGCTTCTGCTGAGAAATCATAGTCGAATATGAAAAATAATAGACTATGATAGGTCAGCTACTTATAGTTTAAGACTTAAAACTTAGATAAGTAATAGTTTACTGCAGAAAGTATGTTCAACAAGCCATATGATATTCAACTATGAATGTCAGTCTAAGATATTTAGATTTTAAATGTTAATGCATAGATAAAATTAATTTCTGGATAATTTACTACTTTGATTACTAAATAAAAAATTATACTAATATATATACAATACTTTAGTTCAAGATAAAACTAAATGAAACTTTTATACAATGTGACATAAATAAGTTTTACAATTTAATATGAATATATA
>NW_017259252.1:391596-392151 GCF_001594045.1 Atta colombica
TAACAAAATTCTGAAGTGTTTCCAGGACCATCCCAAGGAGATTCTGAAATGTTCAAACTTGGTGGAAGAATTTTCAAATTGTGTCTGGAACGTGCATACACGCATGATCGAAACCCGTTCGTAATACATTCTATTTACGCGTCTTATGGATCATGACATCTTCAAAACAGGACATTTAGTTGACAGATAAATTATATATCAAACTGTAATGCCTAAAATGCTTGTCTCAGCAGAATTGTTGCTGATGAAAAATAGTATAAAGCAAAGAGTACATGAGGAGAAATGTAAAAAATAAATGAATATATATATTGTGATTTATAACAAAATGAAATGATTGTTACATGTACGAGATAAATATTGTTGAGCATTAAACAAAAAGGACATTTTTTTCATTAATATTTATCCAAATTTAATCAGCAATAGAGTTTCATAATGCCAAAATTTGTGGCACAAAATTTTTGTTTACTAGACTAACGATTTGGTAATTATGCAGGAAAGTGTATATTATGAAGACTAACCTGAACAACTTATTTTGAGGTTCTATATATATATATA
>NW_017259252.1:392489-393051 GCF_001594045.1 Atta colombica
TATATATATATATATATACATACACACTATTTATACATTATAATACTTGCCGAATGTATATAGAGTGCAGTAATCAATTATTTTCGTGCAATATAAAATGATATCCATTGATGACACATCTGCTATCAAGAGATCTGTTCTTTTTAGCTGAATTTCTTACATGTTTCATCTTTCTTTTTTCTTTTCATGTTCGAAAAGAAAAAAGAAAAAATAAACTATGCAAGTTCAACCAAAAAGAACAGACCAAATTTAGACAGATCAAATTTATACCACTCCTCCAAAAAGAAATCAAAGCAATATATAACGAAAACTTTAATTTATGAAATTCTTAGAATTACATTATTAATTATCTCTAAAAAATTAAACGATAATATATTATGTATAATATATGAATTAAGACGAGTTGCAAGCCTTGTACACAAGCAGTGCATAAAATTGGAAAAAGGATGTACAATATATTCCGAGGCACATTACACCACTACAATAGTAATAATATTTGTGTACAACTTCTTAACGAAAGTATATATATATATATATATATATATATATATATATAAATGTG
>NW_017259252.1:393151-413269 GCF_001594045.1 Atta colombica
AAATTATAATATAACATAACAAAATTTTAGGATTTACGAGCAAATGATGGTTTAAAAAACAAAAAAAAAAGAAAAACGAGTAAACCTTAATTATTTAATCAGTTTTCTTATCACCACTCGATTGCGTTAGTTTTGTATATTCCTTAGTCAAACGATCGTATTCCTTCGTGAGTGATTCCGCCTGCGATTTTATCGCTTCTTTATCCTTCCTTTCTTTAGTCAAATTACTCTCGAGCTCCTGATTCTTCGCTTGCAACTCCTTAATTTGAGTTTTCAATTCCGAGACAGCTTTATCGTGTGCCTCGTTGGAATCATTCTGCGCACTTTCTCCAATTGTTCTCTGAGACAACAAGCTTCTGGCTGTGGTCGTTGCCGACTGAGCCTGTCGCATGGCTGCCTCGTTTTGTGCGAGTAAAGAAGCTTGAGTAGATATCAGGATGACAAGACGACGTATCACCAAACTCAGAAACAGCGCAAAGCCGGATATGTAGAAGTTCCTCTGTGCGCGAAACAATCTCATATTTTCTGGAAAGAGTGTATTAATATAAATGTCAGAATAGTGACATAATTTTATAGCTCGCGCATAATCAGGAGTCACAAGAATACAAAATTTCAAATAATATACAAAAAGGAACGTTGTGAAATACAAAAGTGTCAAGGATGATTCTCAAGTATTTCAAGATTCAAAAAAATCATCTCTTAAAAATTTTCAGAATACATCAAAAACTGTGTATAATCTACCTTGCATTTCAACATTCAACTGATGATGATCTGTGTGATCTAAGCTTGTGGAGTATTTCCGCATCTCTCGTATGGCATCCAATAGAAAGAGAACCAGAACACCCAGCAAGACCACAAAATAAATAGAAGCTTGATTATTTAAGCTTTGCAAAAACCGAGATTTGAAGAACTTTTGCCATCTGGTCGGTGAGGCTACTGGAAGCACCAGGAGGAGGACAATCGCAACTTCAATATAGAGGAAACCAGCTATGAGCGTCCACTGCAAACTCATGTTTGCCTCTTATTCTACCCCTGCGTTTAGATACCTAAAAAAATAATAGAATATACATGTCAATGTAATCTCCATATTTCAATATCTTGAAAATATACGGAAATCAAGTATTTATTGGAATTCCTTGTTGCCAACTGTCGGAATCTTTTTCTGACAAAGAAAGCACTGCGCTTCCTATCTACAAAATGCAACAGGATATTTTAACCTCAATTCTATTCATAAAAACAGGTATAAGATAAAGATAGCTCTATCAACATAGATTAATCTTGGTTTAACTTATTATCTTCTTCCAATTTTTAAGAATTAATTCTTCACCAATATAGATTAATTTCCATGTCGGTTCAACTTATTTTTGTTTTCTTATATTTTTAAGAATTGAAAAATATAGTTTTAAAAAAGTCGTTTTTTTCAAATTATGGAAAGAAAATTGAATGATTTTCTTCACGAAAAGAAGCAAATATGTCAGATTTTACAAGCACATAAGAATTTTTCTATCCTTAAGAAAGGAAAAAAAAAATTCATGAAAAGAATCGGACTTTTCAGAAATTTTAAAACTATTAAAAAAAAATGAAAAGTTGAATTAAAATTACAACTAATCATTGGTAGAATGGTCTCTTCCTCTTTTTCTATTTCTAAGAATTAGAAAAAGATGGAAAATAAATTGAACTGAAATTTAATTTAATTTGCATTAGTAGAAACGCATTAGCTGAATTTTTTGCACTATTCTTTTTTTTTCTAAAGCAGAGAAAAAAGAAAAAAAGATAAACTATGCAAGTTCAACTGGAGGAAAAAAACAGACTGATAATACATTTCGCACTGCGACGCAATTATTAAATTAACTTTTCAAGGAATGCATGCAAAGAGAATTGACAGGATGATACGTGATTTTGAATCGGATCATGATCAGTCATGACGCAACATTACTATAATGAAATGACACGATCAGAGACAGGATTCGTGGAAATGCTGCTCGATTGGCCTACTGACCACTTTCAAAGTCGCACCTGTCAACGTTTCGAATAAGTACTTGGTAGACACGATCCACTCACAAAAATAAAGTACATCGTTAGGTAAAACAAAGCTCAACAATTCGGAGATTGGAGTCGTCGGCTCTCTGGCACGCCTCTAAACTTAACACATACATAAGATGTATTTTGGAATAGCCATTTAACGAATGAATCCTCGATGTATTTATAAGCTAGCGACTCGTTTGCCCGGGTGACTGCCGACGAATTTCACTTACGTGTCAGTGAAATTCACCAGGATTTTTAATGCCTTACGTGGTTCTTCTGTAAAGACAAGTGCAACAGCAAGAGAATTGAAACACGTCGTCAGTCTCCAACAATTTACTTATATATGACGTGCAAGATGCATTCGAGTAGACTGTAGACTCAAAGTGCGAACATTTCGTCAGTCGGTAGTTTTATAAATAAACCGTACCTCGTGACGTCACCCGGACTCCTCGCAAAATATATGA
Organism: Atta colombica; assembly: GCF_001594045.1. Classification (NCBI taxonomy): domain Eukaryota; kingdom Metazoa; phylum Arthropoda; class Insecta; order Hymenoptera; family Formicidae; genus Atta; species Atta colombica. Next base: position 395,641 of record NW_017259252.1, read on the forward strand.
TTTTCTGCATCGCTTCATTCGCATCTCTGTTCTCTCTGTTTCTCTTCCTCTTTCAGTATCCCTCTTTCTCTCTGTCACGAAATGCACGACAAATGCTTTAAAGCGTTTTTGGATTGGTCAATTTGTAAAATTCTTTCGTCTGATTGGTTTGGTTCCATCAAACGCTTCAAAGCACTTTCTAGAGTACATTTCGTTTCACGCGTGAATGATGCGCATGCATTATTTATTCTTGTTATTCACCGAATGTTAAATAAGAATAAATGATATATTATGGGCCGATCTCACTAATTCCGATTAACTCAATCGATTGATTGTTACATTGGAACTGACCAATTGCATTTGCTGTTCAGCAGAAATGACTAATCACGATTGATACTTAATCGACCGATTAGATTAATCAGAGTTGATGAGACCGGTTCCTAGGCTGTGCTGTGGTCAAAGTTTCGCTACAAATGTTTTGAAACATTTGATGGACCAATTAGAAGAAAGAATTTTACAAAATGATCAATTAAAAAACATGTTGACTGTATCTCTAGTGAGACTTTGGCTTTAACATTTTACATCGTGCACTTGATACGGATACTGATAAATAGTAACTTTCTATTGAATTATTTTAATTTCGGCGATACGTGTAAACATATACACGAGATGTGTATTTAATTAATCATTTTGATGCATATTGTACCAATATTCTTTGAATTAACATCGTTGAAATTAAAATAATTTAATAGAAAGTTATACTAGTTAGTATGTGTATCAAGTGCATGATGTAAATTCGGCTTTTAGGTGTCACTTGATGCTACAAATGGTTGCGTTCAGCAGAGAAAGCAGCTTTGCAACTGTTGTAAAATTCTTCGATATAATTAGTCTTGTCCTTAGTTTCTCATTGGATCTAAATATATAAACCAATTATATTCAAGAATTTTATAACAGTTTTACAATGTTTCAAAATTTTTGATGAATTGGAAGAAAGAATTTTTACTAACTGACAATAAAAAAAATGCTTCAAGCGACAAATGCTTTAAAGTAGAGTCCTATATATGAGAGAAGCGACATTCATTTCCCACTACTTTAGCACCGCCATATTTAGCCCACTTCCAGTTGACCAGCTGACCAGTTCCCATGAAAATTTACTCCATTGTAAGAATCATAACTCTGTCAGAATGAGGTTAAGTAAGTATTAATGTTTTTGTGTTTTCTTGTTGAATAATATAGCGATTAAATAATGCAATTAAAAATGTTACACAAAAAAGTAAACGGCATATTGTATACAATTAGTTTTATAATTTTATTGAATGCATTATTACAATAACGTTATGTATTTTTGTAACATGATTATGTTTCTATTTTGTCAGGAAGTATTTCGTAAATATACAAAAATACTTAACATATCTGTTTTAGATATGTGTATGTATCAGTTCAGCTATAGAAAGGAAACATATGACAGCTCTCCGGATACAATGGCTGTTTTAATTAGGTGGCGGATAATACCAATCAGAAATCGTGACGCCGATGTTGCTTCTCTCATATATAGGACTCTACTTTAAAGCAATTTTTGATTGATCAATTTGGAAAATTCTTTTTTCTAATTGATCAATCAAACCCTTCAAAGCATTTGTAGTAAGACTTTAACCGCAGCCTTTGACCACAGTTATATATGACAACCGTGTATGGATTAAAGCCTTTTCATACTGAGGCTCATTTTTAGCATCAAAATATAAGTCACGTGATCAAAATTTACATTTGATATTCGTCAATTTCTATCACGTGACTTATTTTGATTCCGAAAATGAGCGTCGAGCGTCGGAGCGTATGAAGCCACAGCAGACTTTTGCATAAGTAAGAAATTGATCAATTATATAATAGTCGAATTTGAGAAGAATAATAGACTATGATTCATTCATTTCTTAAAGCTTAAAACATCTATTGTAGATCCGGACTTACGCATAAAAGTACCTTTTCATATTTCATGTTAACGCTCGACGCTCATTTTCAACAAGTGATCAAAATTGATATTCGTCAATTTCTTTCACGTGACTTATTTTGAAAATGAGCGTCAGCATAAAAAGGCACCTTAATGTATAAGCGAATCAACTAATTAAAATTTTTCTTTTCCGTAAAATGGAAAAAAAATAAGGCGCTCCGCACAATAAAAGAAACAGAGAACAGAGAATAAGAATTTTAACTTCAGAAATCATGTATTGTATAATATATAAAGTTTTCAACTAAAGCGATCGACGAGATACTATTAGGATGAAATAGGACTTATACGGTGCGAAATAGAGAGGATTGCGGACTGCGGAATAGAGAATGCGTCATTAAAGCAATTAACTGTCTAAACACTTCAATATTCACAAGAATGAAATTCACACGAACTCTCGTAATGCCTATTGCACACTGGACGCGATAAATGATCGCTCACTGGAGCGATGAGCGATATCCAACGAGAGCTTTGCTTTGAGTCATCATATAAGAAACAAAGCAGAGCTTTATTGGAAATCGCTCATCGTTCGTCGCTCATCGCGTCCAGTGTATAATAGGCATAAGAATGATCGATCTTTAATTGATGCGGAACGCTTACTATATGATTGATTCCACGTTATGTATTCCGCTGCATGAGAAGGCATCTTAGGGCGCATTCACATCTTGATGGAAAAGCGGAAAATGGAAGAGCAGCAGCCAATCAGAACTCGCACTAGTAATAGACAATTTCGTATCATTTTTTGTATCACTTACTACCAGCGCAAATTTTAATTGGCCACTGCTTTTCCGCTTTCTATTTTTCCGTCAAGGTGTGAACGCGCTCTTACAATTACAGTCACTTACAACAACGTTTATGTCTACTATAGAATAGATTTTATAACTACAATCATTTAAAATTTTTATATCCACATAGACTTGTATAATCACATAATAAACATATGCATAAAGAAAATCGCATTTCTCTCATAACGCACGTAAAATGTGATTGGATAATTTTCATTATAAATACGTTTATGCAGTGATGCAAGTTGTGTGGATATATCCTTAAGCGGGAAGCATAGACTCTTGCATAACGCATAATCATAAGGGTGTTTCCTCCGCTATTCCGCTATATGAGTAAGCATCTTAAGATATAAAAAAAATCGATCAATCAGAGTCCTTTATTTCATGGAAATGAAGGAAATAAAGAATTTTTGATTGGTTTATATTCACTGACTATATTCAACAGAAAAAACAGCTTTGCTGCAACTGTTGTAAAATTCTTTAATATGAGTGGTCCTGTCGTTAGTCTCTTAGTAACCTAAATGTATAAACTAATCATATTGAAGAATTTTACAACAATTGTAAAGCTGCTTTTTCTGCTAAACACAGTCATTAGCTGCGTTCAGCAGAGAAAGTAGCTTTGCAATTGTTGCAAAATTTTTCACTACGATTAATTCTTACTTTGGATTCCTTATAGATTTAAATATATAAGGCCCGGTTGCACCAACGTTATTTTGACTTTAAGCAAAGCTTAAAACTCTCTCCGTCTCTGTCTCTCTTTCGCTTTAAAACGAGACAGAGAAAGTTTTAAGTTTTGCTTGAAGTCAAGGATACGGTCAACGCGATGCTACAAAGCATGCTTTAAAGCAATTTTTGATTGGTCAATTTGTAAAATTCTTCTTTCTAATTGATCAATCAAACGCTTCAAACCATTTGTAATGAGACTTTAACCGCAACCAAAATAAGATTGATACAACCGGATTTAAATCACGGTGTAAGAATAATAGGTGATTCCATTCATCCATTTTTGCTAGAAAAACTGTGACGAAATTGGCAGTTCAGACATTAGAGAGCATAATGGTCTGACACCTAATTTCATATACTACATCATTCCATTCGCGATCTTCCCGAGAAGGAAGCACCTATGGATTTTTATATTTAGGATATGCGAAAAGTTAATCTTGACTTAATCTATAATTAACATGTTTCTTTTTCTTTTGTTTAATGTTTGATATCTATTCTTAAGATAGACATCGCATGCAAGCCAGAAAGGCTTGTCACGTCAGTATAAATTTTATGAGCGGTCGAGCTTGGAAAATTGCATGAATTGCCATGCTAAGCTAAACCTAATTTTCGAAAAAAAATTATTTCGACAATATTGGCGCTTATTCTACTAAATATTTATCTTCTTATCTAGTTATATTAGTTACATACCGACATGTATCTTTCATTTTAGAATGTTCGATGAAAATCTCAATGCTTATTCGACAAACAATAATTCATTCATATTATATAATGTAAAACTATTAAATGTACACTAGTACATTTATTAGTACATTTCCATTGTCTTGTAATGTTTACAAGATATTAGCTAAATAACACAAATGCAAATGGAAAATATTATACATATCTGTTAAAAATTCCTCTTCCACATTTATTCATTTAATTTACAATTTAAAAAAAATGAGAATACAATAAAAAACATGAAATTTCTCATCGCTTGTTCTCTGTCTGGCTTACTAATATGTGATATTAAATGCATCTGTTATCAATAATGACGATCTTTGCAATCTTTCCAATTCACAGCTGCATTCAAGTAGCATTTCTTTTATGATTAAAATCTACAGCATATATCTCTTTCACAACTTTCGATCTTCCTAATTGTTCCACCAATCTTGTGTAATAAATGTACTAATAAATAAAAAAATTTTTATGTAATAAACAATAAAATTATTTATTATGTTGTCACTTACCTTAATCCTACTCTTGTCTCTTGAAACATCCCGAGAAAAAATGTTTTATATATAATTATATATAATTATGTAGGATTATACATATTATGTTTTATATATAATTATGTTGGTTAGAGGGCATGTGAGTGAGTGCATGTATGCGAGTGCATCTTAGCAATTTATGAACGAGTTTAACGAAATAGGATCAGCGGGAGGCTCAATTATGAGCTAATTAGCTTGTTAGAAGCGTGAGGTAAGCGAGCAATTAGAAGAGAGGTTTTTGGTGTGTGCGTTAGAAAATATCGAGCGCGACATCGATCGAGGTGAGAAAGAATAGGTTAGGGCGCGGAATAACGGCACATAAAAACGGGAAGAAGAAGAGATAGCAGGCGTGGGTAAGATAGAAAAAAGCAAAGTAGACAACAAGCAGCGTTTATTGACAGAGGATAAATCAAAGATAGGTTCGAAAAAAGTGACATTTGACATGCCAGAGAAGAAAAATATAATGGAAAAAGTAAAGGTAGAAGTAAATGAAGAGATTAGGAAGAATTGTACAGAGGTGAGGAAAGAAATGAGAGACTTAGTGGAAAGAGAAGTAATTAGAATAAGAAGGGACATACAAGAAGATGTGGATAAAGAAATTAGAAAATTTGAGGAGAAATTAGAGGAGGTTATGAAGGAATTGGAAACAGTAAAGAAAGATTTGTCAGAAAATAATAGGAAAATGGTAGAAAGTTTAAAGGATATAAGAAGCTTAGGCAAGACAAGTAGTGAGGGGAATGATTATGATAGCGAGGGAAGGAGTGTAAATAATTTTGGAAAGCAAGGAGATAACTCAAGGGTAGGATCTAAGGTAAGCGAGGAGGGTTTAAGCAGGGAAGTAAATGTTTTAAAGAAATGAATTTCAGATAGTGAAAAAGAAGAGAGAAAAAAAAAATTATAAAAGGAAGAGATATACCGAGGGGGATAGAAATAGATGGGAAAGAAAGGGGAAAATGGATTAAAAAGTTTATAAAAGAAAGATTGGGGATAGAATAATATATAGTCTTCTCGAGGATAAACAATGATAGTAATTAGAGTAAGAAGTGAGGAGGAAAGGAGTGAAATAATGAGGAATAAGCATAAGTTAAAAGGAGGTAGGATTTTTATTGAAAATGAGCTGGAAGGAAAGGAAAATTCAGGAGAGGATTAACAAATGGATTAAGGAACAGAAAGAGGAAAAGATAAAGGTTGGATTAGGTAAAGTAAGAATAGATGATACATGGAAGACATGGAATGTAATTGAGAGGCAGAATGAAGAAAAGAGGAAGAATAAAATAGATAAAGAAGAAAACAGAGAGATAGGTGAAGGAAGAAGCAAGGTAGATAAGGATTGGGAAAATAAAAAACAAAATTTTGCATGAGCCAAGAAGAAATAAATAGTAATTTAAGAAGAGATAAGGTAGTTAGAAGAGGAAAGAGACAGAAGTTAGGAATAGAAGGAAAAAATAAGACAGTGGGATTAAGCAAATGGGCAAAAGGGAGTAAATAGGGAAAACAAAGAAAAATATTATTTTGGAATATAGCAGGTGTAGAAAGAATTTGGATTTTTGGAGTTATGTCAAAGGATGATTTCGTGAGCTTATGCGAGGCATAGTTAAATGAAAAAGGTTGGGAAGGATTGGTGTGAAGGATAGGTTACTTAAGATATGTGTATGGGATTGCAATTATGCTAGGAAGGAAAGAAAGAGAGGCAGGACAAGCGGTGGTTTTATAATTGGAAAGAGAAAAGGATGAAGAGAAGGGAATAAGGACGATAGGTTAATTAGCAGAGTGGAAAGGAGTAATCAGAGTTAACAATAAGTGGAGAAAAGATAGATATAGTCTCAGTATAGAGACGGAGAACAAGGAGGTAAAAACTTGGATATAAAGATGGAAAAAATTAAGGAGAAATGTACGAAAGCAAAGAATGTAATAACAATAGGAGATGATTTTAATTAGAATTGAGGAATTAGGAGGAAATTTAGAGGATGATGGAAAGGACAGATGTATCAAGGATAAAATGATGAAATGGAGGTAGAGGTTTTATAGAACTAGTAACGGAGTATGGCTGGCACATTTTGAACAAAAGATCAAGAGGCGGCTGGGAGGGGGAATATGTACGTATGTAGGAGCAAGAGATAGCTCGGTAATAGATTATGCGATGGTTACGATCGCAACGATATTTATTAGCGATAGAATTGTAGAATTTAGAATTATCGCGAAAATGGATTCGGACCACATGCCACTGAGTCTGACACTGGAGAAAGGAACTGTTATGGGGTTGGAAGAATATGATGCGAAAGAGGACCAGGACGAAGAGGACATCAAAGATCATCATCAAAGAAGAAGAAATAAGGAAGTAAGAGGTAAAAGCTATATGGGAGAAATTAAAACAGATTGTGTTCAACAATATCGTGAAGAAGAAGGTTAAAAAGAAGAAAAAATACGTAAAATACAAGGACTAGTGGGATATTAGCTGCTCCAGGAAGAAAAGAGAGATGAAGAGAATATGTAGAAAATGGAAAAATGGAAAAGAGACGGGAAAGAAATATTTGGAGAAGAGGAAAGAATTCAGAGAATTATTGGAGAAGAAACAAAAAGAAAAAAGGGAAGAAGACGAATTGAAAAAGTTGAAGAGGGAAGCAGATATATGAAAGTATATTAATAGGAAGAGAGATAAGAAGATATGAAAAGAGAATAATATAAAAGGCGAAGAATGGAGGAAATATTTTAAGGAGCTATTGGACGGAAGTGGAAAATAAAGTACAGCAGAGCATCGGTCAGCTCTCTAAACTAAAGGAAGAAAAAAAAGATATAAATAAAGAAGAAAGTGAAGAAGAAAGACTAAAGGCTAAAGAGATTGATAGAGCGCAAGATGAAGAAGAAATAGGCGGCAAGAATAGTGGTATGCCTATGGAAGCCTGGATGTACGCAGATGTGAGGATTTACGGAAGAGGTTAGTGGAACTACTATAAAAAATGTGAAATACAGACAAGATTGGAGAGAAAGTATAATTATCCTTCTAAAACAAAAAAGAGGAGACGAGAAGTAACAAATTACAGAGATATCTTGTTATAATGTACGGCGTATAAAATATATGCAGAAATAATAAGGTATAGACTAGAAAAGGAGATGGAAACCAAAAATATGATTCCGGAAAGTCAAGCTGGATTTAGAAGAGGAAGGTCAACAACGGATATTTTCATATTGACGCATTTGATGCAGAGGGAAAAAAAAAGAAAGGAGAAAAATATATATATTTGCGAATTTAAAAGCTGCCTTTAATAAGAAACTAACTTTGAGAGACTCTTAGAGGCAAGTATAAATGAATATTTGGTAAGGAAGATAGAGAAGATGTATGAGGAAATGGCGGTGAGGATAAGAACGAAACAAGATACACGCAATTATTCAGAATAAAGAAGTAAGGCAGGGCTGTGTAATGAGTCCATTGTTATTTAATTTATATATTGCGAAAATAGATAATGAGAGAAAAGAGGAATAGAAGGAGTTAGACTAGGTAGGGATAGAATAAGATCGTTAGCATATGCGGATGACTTAGTTTTAGTAGATGACGTAGTTTATAATAAGGAGGCATTACAGGATATGATGAGCATGTTAAAAAAATTTTTGGAGGGAAACTAGACCACAGAAAAGACGAAAATAATGTGTCTGGAGGAAGGAGGAGAAAAGGAAAGAGAAATGAAAATGGGAATAAGGAACTAGAGGAAGTGCAGGAATTTAAATATTTGGGTTTTAATTTAGATAGGAAAGGGGATTATAAAAGGCATATTAAAGAAATAAATAAAACAGAAAAAATGATAGCAAGAAAGGAGCTTAGGGGAAAAGATATGCAGAAATGACTTTAGTAGAAAATGGATGCTATTTAAATATCTGATATAGTTTAAGACATATGGAGTGGAATTATGGGGCTGGGTAGAAAAAGGTGAACTAGAAAAGATAATGTTAGACTACGTCAGGTGGATTTTCAAATTAGACTTCTACACTCCAAGATATGTAATTATAAGGGAGTGGTAATGAATAAGTTTAAAGGAGGTTGAGGACAGAAAAAGATTAAATCTGGAAACACAGGTAATTTGGTCAGGGAAGTGTTGAGAGAAAAAACAAAGCTATGATTTGGAATAATAGATATGGAAAGAGAGTGTTATTATAATAGAAACGGATGGAGAATTGAATCTAGAGAAGTAATGGGACATAGGAATGAAAGTTTTGAAAAAGATTTAATAAATAGAGAAAGGGATTTACAGAGGCAAGGGAAAGAGAATAGATAGGTATAATAAAAGATATAAAGAAATAAGTATGTGGAGGATAGGGTACCAAATTATTTGAGGGTGGAGAATATAGAATGGAAGAGAAGAAATAAGATAAGAGCGTTATTTAAATTAAAATGTGATAATTTAGAAGAGAAGTATAAATATTGGTTAGGAATAGAGGAGGAAGGGTCTTTTCTGTGGTGAAAGCGAGAATAACCTTGAGCATTATGTTAAAGAATGCGAGGAAACAAGAGATAATTTTGAAGAGTTAGGGAAGGATAAAGCGAGATTGTAAAAAAAATTTATGGGGAGAAGATTTGAGTGAACTTAAAGGAAAAACGTTAATAAAACTATGGAAGGATAGAAAAAAGGAAATAATAAAAAGAAAAGAAAAGAAAGAAGAAAGGAAGGAAAAGATATAGATAGAGACTATTGTAAAAATAAAGATAATGTAAAGATAAGGAATGAGTATTTTGTAAGACAAAGCTGTGAGTATAAGATTGTAGTGTATATTATAGTTAGTTATAGTCAGTTATAGATAATTAGTTAGTATAGTTAGTATAGTTAGTTATAGATCATTTATTATCTATTTGTAAGTTAAGGAAATGCATTGTAATGAGACCAATAGAAAACAAAAAAAATAGGATGTAGATGGAACATGCAGTTAAAGAATACAAGGAAGATAGAGAGCTAAGTACGGATAAAGAAATGCTATGTACAGATAAAGAGAAATAAAAAAATGGGATATGGATATTAATAATAGACTATGATATAGAGATTATAGGTAAAAGAGAATGAATAGTAATAATAGCTTTGTAATTCTAAGATAAAGGCGGGAGAGGAGTGTAAGTGTGAATGAGTGTGAGTTAAGTATTTCTGTAAATCAAGTTTTCTTCTTGGCTTGTATATGCTGAAGTGTAATTAAATTCTATATAATTCTATATAATTATATATAAAATATTTTTTCTCGGGGCTTATGTGTTAGGAGATTAGGTGTCATACATATACGCCACTTGCTGTTCAACTCATAGTGGAAGGGATAACATGGTGTGCTTGTAGCATTTTCGGTCCAACCGAGTTTATATTAACCTAGATTGAAATAATGATGTTTTGTGCTCTCTTATTGATAGAGCGTATAACGTCAACCAATAGTGAAGCATTTTCTAATCCAAGTTATAAATCGAGTCAGGCTGAAAACGCTGTTAATTTGCAAGCATCTCTCTCTCTCTCTCTCTCTCTCTCTCTCTCTCTCTCTCTCTAAATCTCCGCCGTCTCTGGTTGTGATCAAAATCTCGCTACAAATGCTTTGAAGCATTTGATGGACTAATTAGAAGAAAGAATTTTACAAACTGATCAATTAAAAAACGCTTCAAAGCATTTGCAGCATCGCGTTGATCATACTCTATAAATGTCGCGTTAGAAAAAAAGGCCAACTATCAAACACTAAACATGAGGCGAATACTTGTTTTTTATAGAAAGAGAAACATAAAATATATTAAACAAGGAAAGATTCAGTACCAATTTCACAACATGAAACAGGCAGACATTCATTGTCGATTCTTGCATATAAGACTGTCTTAAGTACAATCTTAAGATGTCACAATTTGAGGACTATATTAGCATCTTAAGACATTATTTAAGACTGTTTTAAAACGAATGAATATTATCCCATATTTAGCGTTTACAGTTGGCAGCCTTTTCCCCTGACGCGACATTCATAGACAGAGGCTTATTTTCCATCGAGGGTTTAAATCGAATCAGAATGTAAGAATCAACTACAGATGAGTATTCATTCCCCTGTTACAATGACAGGGAAATACTCGACTGTAGTTGGTTCTCGACCGTTGGTTCTTAGGGGCTCCGCACAATAAAATAAGGAACAGGGAACAGAGAACAGAGAATAAGAATTTCAACTTATCAGAAATCATGTATTGTGAAATACACAGTTTCTGACAGGTTGAAATTCTTATTCTCTGTTCTTTTTATTGTGCGGAGCTCCTTACATTCTGATCCGATTTAAACTTCGATGGAAACTAGGCTAATGATTTTACATGAGTGAAATCACCTATTATTCTTACACTTTGGTATAAATGCAATCATATTGAAGAATTTTACAACAGTTGCAAAACTGCTTTCTCTGCTGGACTGCGTTCAGAATCGTCGTCCGTGCATCCAGATGTCATTTTATTCATATTGTTAACGAATATTAAGGCCATTCTACATTGGTCGTATTGTAAATGTAGACAAGCTTGTGCTTCAGCCAATCCAATGCTTCAATTTTAAATTCGCATGATGCTTACGACGCTTCCGACGCTACGATATGACCATGTAGAACATGTAGAATGGCCTTTAAACAAGGATAAAAGAATATCTGGATGCACCAAGAATACTCAAATAATAATTCTGAACGTAGCCATTAGGTCTGTTCGCGTTGCATGAAATCCCCAAATATTTTTGTACTTGAAATAAACATATACCTATTTGTTCTTGAAAAGAGAGAAAGCGAAGATGAAGCAAACAATGCAAGTAACAGCGAATAACGCGACAGACCTAAACTTATATACATGCATTACATGATGCACCTGTCAACCCATAGATCCATAGCTGCATTGTTTATATGCTGAACGTCAAAGCGGTCAAAGTGAAACTCGTCGGATCGTTTGCACGCGCACGAATACGAATGCGTCGGACTGAGCTTCTAACGATGCGTAAAGGTATGCGTACACGTGTCTGATTTGCCGTAAGACATATTTAATAAGCGGCAAACGCGTTGCGCGTGCAGAAAAGGGAGGCGTATGTGTGCGTCATATCGTCGTATGTGTCGTATGTGAGCGGGAAAGAAGCGACGCCGCGGAGCGACGCCGCGGCCGGCACGGCTCGCTGGCGATGGATCACTCTTAGTCACTTTTTTAACTTTTATTCCGATAACGCGATAGAACCTCGAGGATATATTCCCTTGCCAAATTGGGACAATTTATGGGACACAACGTCACCAGCTGGGAGATGATACGCACGCGAGAGGAAAAGTCGAATTTCGACATTTTCGACGGTACGGACAGCACCGAGGTTCAGCATACGATTATGAACAACATGGTAGACGCCAGGGCCTGTTACAAGCCTATCGGTAAAGTGAGTGTCGAGTTTAAACCTTTAAACACGAATCGCACTTAAAACGAGACAACTTTGATCAAATCCTGGTTAATCACTGCATTGTACAGTGCAGTGAAATCGTTTTCTTACACCGCTAAATCATTTTCTTACTTGCGCACACAACCCATCGTTTTACTCTCATCTTTTTCTCTATGTGTCAAACAAATAATTAACAATTCTATCCTAATAATTTATATTAATAAAATATATGTTAATAAAATTACTTGGATAGATAACTGTTAATGTTATTGTTTGCAGTAACCCTATAACTCTTAGCTGGTGATGACCCTTAGCTGAATCATTTAAAATTGGATGGATATTTATTAGTTTTCAAAGATTATTTGTATATCTCCTTTACATTATTATGAGAGTAATAAAAAAATCAAACTCGAAAATTGCTACTTCTTTTTTTATTTATAATATTTATACACAGATCTACTTTTTCATTATCTAAGAGTGAATTCAATCATTTGCGCTATAGATTAATACTCTAAAAAGATATATACTCTATATAAAATATTTGAATGGTATAATAAATTGGTTGTCCTCAAAGAGGAGTCATAGGCCAGTATTCATAGTCGAATCTTATAGTCTTAAGACGGTCTTGAAGTAAAAATCGATGAATACCGGCCATAGACTTTAAGGGTATATAGAACAATAAAAAATAAGTCGAAAAGTTCTAATAAATATAAGTGTGAAAACAAACGATTGCCAAGATATCTTTTTGTTTAAACGATAAAATATCGGAATGAGATATAAACAAATGATTTCGATCAAATCTGTCTGACAAATTTACTATTTGGATGAGGCGCAACCTCACAACACTAAGTTGCTCCTCAAAAATTTATTCAGAAATCCATCTGAAATTTGTAAACAAATTCGTTTTTCTTGTTCTATATACCCTTAAAGTCTATGACTCCTTTTTTAAATATCTTGTATGGGGTTGTCCGGAAAGTTCGTGCCGATTAAAATTTAAATTTTAATATACATTTATTAAATTAAAATTTTCTGCGTTTCAATTTTCCTTCAACATCGGCACGAACTTTCCGGACAATCCAATATAATCAACTTTGACAATGCAGTAACAGATGTATATTCTGTTAAATAATGTGATAGCACTACACATTATTATGTACTTTATTATTTAAAATATTAGGTATGTTTTTTTTTATAGCTAAACTAATTCATACTTTTTGTACATCAAGTGAAATAGATATATGTTTGAAATTTGTCAAAAACGAGAAGAAAAGTTCTAGTACAGTCTACACAGCAAAATAAAAAATATTTAACTTTTATGTACTTATAGCAGTTTTCATCACTTTTTTATGTAAGTGTATATATATATATATATCGATCTAGTGTAACGCATAGCAATTGAATTTGTTGTAATAGTATATATAGGATGTTTCGTAAGTTGTTGTCAATTTTATTTACTTTTATATATGTAGATAGAGCAGATTAAACTGAATCGAAAAATCTACCATTTTGCAATTTTTGCAATGATTAACGAGATATTAATTACTAAAGATTGCTGAATATTGATTTTCAATTTTTTACTCAAATACAACTTTACAAAAAAAAAATAGCGAGAGAATAAAAATTATTTATTTTCTTTCCGAGAAAATTATTTTTTTTTCGAGAATTTTTTCAAAATTTTTTAATACCATATATTTTCGTATTGGTAAAAATAGAAAATGCAGTACTAAAAAGTTAATAAAACATTCTGAAAAAATTCGTAGAGTTCTATGAGTTTTTCTGAAGAAAATAAATGATTTTTGTCTATTGCAGTTTTTTTGTAAAGTTAATAGATTTGAATAAAAAATTATTCAAGCCAAATATTCAGTAATTTTTAATAATTAATATCTTGACTAATATCTTAACTATTGTGAAAATTGCAAAATGAGGATTTTTCGACTGAATTTAGTCCTCTATATCTACACAAAAGCGATTAGCAAAAATTTACGGGACAGCCTGTATATTCAAAAGTGGTCCTATAATTCTCCAAAGGTTAGGTTCTGCTAATCCTGTTCTGAGAATTATATCCATTTCTATCAATATAGAGTAAGTTTAATTTCGATTCAACACTTTTTATTTTTTTTTCTAGTTTTATAACAATTAGAAAAAAATCAAGATTAAAGTTAATCCATGTTGGATATTTTCAGTATTGCATATATTGATAAATTAATCAGGATTTGGTTGAAGTAGTCCATCAAGTATTTACAGGAAGGTATTTGTATGGAAAATTTTTTGCATGCAGCTCTCTGTAATTTGCATAAATTTCGTATGACTATCATGACATTCATGTATTAAATGAAGGAATGATTTTGAATCGATTCGGCGATAGAATTTATAGCGTCAACGAATCATTGTCTTAAGCATTAATCTATTTCGTAGGTTGTTGTTATAATTTGTCGCGTGTGCGTATGTGATATACAGTTGGTTTTCTTCCGGCCTCTTCCATTTTTTTTATTTTACGTTTACTATATGACAGACATACATAAAAATGTATATCAGAACGATGGATATATGGTTCAAGTTTGTAATATTTACTATGATTTATTTAGCGAAATGTTTTTCACTGAAAAACTATGCATTTTTTACCTAAACCGAGCTATTATTTAAATAAATCCTAAATTATCCCAAAGAATACAGGATATACAGGATGTCCTGTACTAAAATTAATTCGCTATTATTCTATAATGTATATCGGGAAAATTAAAAAATTTCGTGCGATTAACAGAAGATATCTGGTAGTTTTATTCGAGTATATTCTGTATATTCTGTGCAATAGAAAATTTTATCTAACTTGACAATTTTATCTAACTTTACAAAAAAATGGCGAAAATTAGTTTAATGATTTTTCGTGTTAGAAAAAAGATAATAGAACCAATTTTTATACCTAAGTTATGGAAGAAGAGATTGAGAGAGTTTAGTTTCAGCAACTTTCCATCCAGGGACTGCTTGGCTAACAAATTCAATAAACCCTCGATCATCATTCAAGAAATAATCATATTTCTGTTTCTCTTCTATGTATTCTTCGTGAATCATCGATGCGTAGTGGCAGAAATGAAATAGAAAGCGGAAACTTGAGTCCACTTGTAATTTGTGTTGCTGAATGGCATTCGCAAAAGTATCAAACTCTCAATATTTGTATTTCATTGTTATTGATACTAGCCCGAATAACGTTGCTATTGTCGCGTTAAAGGTGCGCGAGATAGTGTCACTGCATGACACTGCAACAAACAACAGGCATCAGGTTCTGCGAGCACTAAGCACTACCAGCACTAGATAGTCACTCGCCTTTGTCAGTAGAAGCGGAACGGTCGGCGTGGCTAAACACATTCGCGCTCGATAGCGCTCAGCTCTCGCACGATAGCTCTTGTTCTATAGTTATTCTTTTCTGTGCGACGAGCGCGTCAATTGGTCGATCTCGTAATCGCTCCGAGTATCACGAGGAAGGTGAAGAAACGCAAACTGCTCGCATGGCGCATCCGGGTGTACGTATCGCAATTTAAACATTAGAGCAATCTTACGTCTGGTCAAAGGAGGCACAATTGCCTCTAGACTGCATCTGGACTATCACGTATCTGTACGTAACTTCTGATTTTTCTTGACCTCTTTGAGATTTCATACGTAATACTACCTACACCCTCGGTCGTGAAGGTGAATCAAATCAAAAGAAAAGGCAATCTTCGGCAGCCGAATAGAGACTCCGTGCTCGAGGATATGCTAATAGAAAAAACTGGCGATTAGAGGGTTTTCGTTTTTGCGAAAAGAGGCAAAAACGTTTCACTACGTTTTAACTCCAAGTTGTATGATACAGTTCACATGGCCTAGATTATATAGATATAGCACGCGTGATATCATCAAAGAAACTATCTCACGTATGCCTGCCAAAATGTGTGGCACCGCCAAAATAAGTTATCCAATCTTGTACGAGCAATAATTGGAAAATTTAACGGTTTAACATTTGGAGCAGTTGATGTTTGGGCGAACGGCCTTCAAGACTTTTTCCGCGTTGAACCGCGTTCTCTTCGATGGAAAATATTATCTATAATCATTCAAAATTGGAGGGAAAGTGATTGTTACACTCAGAAAAGAGAGAAGATCTCGTTAGCAGGATCATCATTGTCTCGGTAACAATGCGATCATTGTGATAACTCGGCCCGAGTCTGTAACGTCTAATTACGCGAATTAATTCAATCCTCATCACATTCCCTCCCTTAGCCCAAGTTTATTAGATACTTTAGTTCCATCGAAATTGTGACCGCGCTTTAACGCGCCGCGCAAGCTTATTCTCTATAATTTTATGAGTTGTTTGTTAATTAGACACCTGTCTCATTTTCCTTTGTTTCTTCTAGTAAGCGCGGCGTGAGAGAACGACTCGTATAGTTGATTACAATATTATCCACATCAGTGACTCTTTTTCTCTCTTGTTTTTCTCCCTTACTTTCTCTTTCTCTCCCCCCCCCCTCTCTCTCTCTCTCTCTCTCTCTCTCTCTCTCTTTGTTTCTCCAATCACCTGCACATGCATGGGTCCCGGCTTGTCGATTACCGCATCCTCGTTGTGCACTGGCGACAATTGACTCACCGCGCACGTGTACTCGTCGAACACCAGCTGTCCTGGACACCAGATCCTGATCAGACATGACCAACGATAGACGGGTGAGTATTATCTCTCTTGCTTCTCATAGAGTTTATGAGAATTAAAATCAGAGGAAAAACGCAAAATTTCTGAGCTTTTAAGCATCTGCGATATGTATGACAGACCAACAGTTTGGATTGTCACACGTTTAAAGTGGATCTTGTAGAAACTTTAAGCAAAGGGAGTAATTTTTTTGTTTGACCCATTCAAAAAATGATCCTAAACTTTATGCTTGTGCACGTTGAGCGAATTGTATTTAGTTTTTAAAACGGCTTTATATAAAAAGTCGGTGTACTTATATAGCGAAATTTTGTAAAAAAACCGCAATGCTTTTTTTTAATTTCTATTTCTTGAAAAATAGCGTAACTTATTCTATAAATTTTTTGGAGTAAAATGAGTAAAATCTCTAATCTTTCCAAAAAGGAGTGTACATTTGCCACTATTATTGAAGAGTGCAAATTCTTTAGCCTTTCAATAGTGGCAGTATTTTAACTCTTTTGGAATAAGATTTCATTCCAAGAAATTTAGAATTTAGAGAGTAGAAAGCATGATTTTCGAATTATTACTGTATTATGAATGAGTCAAGTAAACATTTCTTTTTATTCTATCAACAAAAAAAGTGAACTAATCTCATACAAATTGACGAAATTATCATAATTCGAAAAAGATGATTTTAAAAAATCATCCAAATTAAATATATATAGCATGCGTCTATATGCGTCCAACAATTTTAAAAAGCGTAATTTAATTTTTTTTAAACAAAAATGACAAAAATGATGAAAATAATTCATCATGTTGATAATATATGTACAGATATATATATATATATATATATACTTATTATT
>NW_017259252.1:413369-418419 GCF_001594045.1 Atta colombica
TTTCTATCAAGTTGAAAAATACTTTTTCTCCTTTTTTGAGAAATTTAACTTTTAGTTGTATCTACATAAATAAGGGAATGATATGTCAAAATTTCACATATATCCTTCTCTTTGTATATAAGTATAATATAAACAGCAGCATTTCATGCATGTAGAATAAATGAGGATATAACATATCACATCTTTATTGCATTACCTATACGCAACAACGAGGAAGCCACAACGACGTGATTACATAATGTACCGGTTATTGATTTTGATTACGATACCTTGCACACTTAACATGCAAGGCGTCCCAGATCTACCGAGCAATATTTTACTTATTGTTTTCTTTGATCAATTTTCATCTAATCTTTTCTCTACAAAAATAACGATAGTTTTCAACGTACAAGCAAATTTTTAGGAGCTATAAACGCAGATCTCTCATTTAATTTTAAGTGGATTTTAATCCGTAATTCCATTTAATCTAAATTGACGCAAAAAAATTCGAACTTATATGAAAAACAGGTTCGAATAAATTCGGAAGATTCTGCGTGCCTGATATATTTTGGAATTGATCCTTCGCCGTGATTCTTACGCAGTTTTCGCAGTTCACTTAATTATCTTCTTTTTTTCTTTGGAAAAAGTCATAATTCAATCTATCTCACTGCGCTACGCTACACATCACGGTAAAA
Source organism: Atta colombica (assembly GCF_001594045.1). NCBI lineage: Eukaryota > Metazoa > Arthropoda > Insecta > Hymenoptera > Formicidae > Atta > Atta colombica. Next base: position 414,044 of record NW_017259252.1, read on the forward strand.
ATACGTCGATTCACACGAATTCAAGAGATTTCACATTTCACATTCGCGCTGTCAATTAGTCACAACCACGTCTGATTCATTATTGTTTCTTCAGGCGCAATTTCAAAAAGAGAAGAATGTAAGTTTAAAAAAAAATCTTTGTTTAACACTTAATTATTGACATAGTATGTCCAGGAAATCCTTGCCTAAGTTCACTGATTGTGAGTGTATAAACGCTATTTTATATACACATTATATTATGTTTAGTGTAAATTGTTTCGTAATTAAAAAAACATTTTTTACATCTTTTTTATATCTTTATCCTAAGAATGTTAAGTTGAATCGTAATTAATTAAATAGTTAAAAGTAAGAAAGTTAACAACTTTTACTTGGTTAATTTTAATGAATTAATTTTTAATTTCGACTCATTCCCAAGTTATTTAAATAAAATACATTAACTTTACCTTATTAACTTTTTTCTAATTATAAATTAAAATTTTTTTCTTTGACCAATAAGTATTTGTTTTAATCTGAAACATTAGACAATTAGTAAAAGTTCAATGATCGTAATGAGCATCTGCTAGTGTAAGGTTAGTTGCATTTCTCTCAAGTTTTAAAAAAAGGGCAAAAAGAAAAATTTAAAAGCATTATTAAATTTTTATTTAAATAATGTACTGCAATACAGATTTTTGTAATAATCATTAACATCTACTTAAAATAATAAATACTTTAACATTTTATATTTAATTTATTCAATTCATATTGTTATTATTTTATTTAGAGTAATTTACTTTAATTACATTTAGTTTTAATAAAAAAATTATATTTTAATCTAATATAAATAATTTTTAATTTTAATCTAAGTTAGTTTTTGCAACTTTTCATGCAACTTTTAACAGACGTAAGTTAATAGGCCTAACTTTAACTTAATTTAACTTTAAACATAACTTTAATTTAAAACTAATTAACTTTAATTTACCCGATCCTAAAAGGATGTATAGAATATTACCAATTTTTATTTAATTGTAAACATAAATGTAATATCAACTCATCGTTTTGTACAAACTCTTTCAATCGTTATTTTTATATCTCATCACGCATCGTCCATTCTGCGTCAATTCCTTGGACTTTGTCTCGGAGGCAATCGCTGAAAAATATGCAATTGTTAGTCGCGATAACGAAATATCTGTATTTTCATTCGTAATGCCAGTAACTTTCTTTTTTTACGGTTTCTGAGCAAGAGAGAGAGAGAGCCCTCTTGAAAATCGTGAATGATATTATATTTCTCGCATTGCACATCATATTGATACGCTTTGTTTCTTTCTTTTCTTTTTATTGACATGATTTTATCATTTCATAAGGTTCCAGTAAATATTCACAACGTTGTTCCGACGGGCGACGATCTATAGACGATCTATAGACGAGGATATATAGACGTAAAATTTGAAAACTAGAGATTAATAAAGTGAATAATAAAGTGGCTAAACAATACGGAGGGATGAGTGTGCGAGTACCGAGATTTCGGGTTTGAGTCGGATCGGACCAAAATACTTGTAATGTTTGGATATTTGAATTTAAAATCGAGTCGGGCAATAAATTATAGTTGTAGACTTCCTTGTGAACTTTTAAATTTAATTAATTATATTATAGTTTAAGTGGAAAACCTGATTGAAAAATCATGAAAAAGCATCACATTTATGCCGTTAAAAAATTTCTAGATCTATAATCACTGCCTGATCCTGAAAACAAAATCCCGATCCGAATCCGAGGATTGGATACCCGCATATCCCTATCAAACAGCCCTGGCGGAAAAATTTTCACAAAAAATTACATAGATTGAGAAAAATCAAGAAATCCTTCGCCCCTTCCGAATACGTTTTTTGACGATATATTGCAAGTTTTTACAGAACATTTTTTCATATCTTGTATCAAGAGAGACAAACAGTGCCACTCTACGTCCCACGAATATCTACAAAAAAAAATTAAGGATTTCTAAGGCAAACATATCATCATCATCATATCATCATTCTATAAATCTATATATTCTATAAATATCTATGAAATTCCATTATAAATATCTATGAAAAATTAAGAATTTTTTAAATCTTGTCTCACTCTATATACTTTTTCTGTACTAATTCGTAAAAATGTTTTCCGTCAGGAAGGATAAAGACAGTAATTGTTACGTGTTTTATGAACTATTTAGACGTGATCTTTAGATTAGATATCGATGTATCGTATTTAGTAAATTGTTGTATTAGCGGTTGAAAAAAAAAGCGGTTCAATCAAGTTACAAACCTCCGTCATACTGAATCATGATATTATAAACGAAAAATGATACGTTAATTTTTATTACGTACCATTTGTAAATAAAGACAATTTGGATAAATGAAATGATAAGATTGCTTTAAACTTTAAAATATTTGTAGAAACTATTGGACGAAAACTATACTTATTATCAACATATCATTTCTCACTTCTAACGAGTCATGATTCAATATGACTACTCAGGAGTCTTAAATATATACATTTTAATATTTTGATATACATAGTTAGCTTTTATCCTTTTTTATTTGATAAAATGGATATTTATAGTCGTGGTTCCGCGGCGTTCGAAGCAGCAAGTTTCGACACGTTTACGGCGTGCCAGCCAAGAGGGAGAAATGTTACGACAACATCAAGATCACAAAAAATGCCCACGATTCGCAATTCTGCGCCGTAAATCCCAAGTTTCTGGCCGTCGTGACGGAGGTTGCGGGTGGTGGAGCGTTCCTTGTGTTATCATTGGATCGCGTGAGTAGTCTGTGTCTTATCGATTTATCGATTCTAGTCCTGCGCAAGAACAAAAGTATTAGCTAATATCGCATTATTGGAGTCTGAGAAAATAAATTCAGATTTTTTTTGTTTCTCATAGAGATTGTTTTACATAATGATATTCTAAATATCTTACAATTAATTACAGATTTTCATATAACATATTTATGGTCGCGTTATGTCAGTACAAAGTAATATATCAATTATTTGTCACAGACAGATTATTTGTTGCAGACCGGGCGACTTGACTTCAATGCCAGTCGAGTAACTGGACATACCGGTCCCGTTTTGGACATCAAATGGAATCCATTCAACGATAACATCATCGCGTCCTGTTCCGATGATTGCACTGTAAGAAAAATTTATAGGAAGCATTTCCACTTGCATCTCCAAAGCTCATGGGAGATTTCTGTAGAAATGTAAACTACGCGGAATGTAGATTAGAAGATTTAAAATTCACTCCAACACACGCGCGCGCGCGTGTGTGTGTGTGTGTATGTGTGTGTATTCATTTTTCCGATGTTAACATCAAAGTCTGTAATACAGTTACTGATTTAATGGATCTATGAGCTTATATTAACTTATATTGACTAAAGGCATTTAATTATTTTTAAAGAACTAATGTGTTATAACTTATGTAAAAAGAAAGTTGAATACCAAGTTTATTTTAATAACAATAATTCAAATTTGTAGATGCAATATAAAGAATATAATTAAGTGACTCTAATAGACTATCCAGCTCCTACTATCAGCTCCAGAGGATTAGGCTAGAAGTGAATACAAAGATTTTTTTTTCTTTATATCTAGATAAAGTTGTGGCATATACCTGATGGTGGATTGTCAAGGAATTTGACTGAATGGCTGGTGGAGTTGCAAGGACACAAACGACGTGTCGCTTATATCGAGTGGCACCCAGTAGCAGAGAATGTGCTTTTTAGCGCCGGCTTTGATCATCTTGTTATCGTATGGGATGTGAATAGATGTGAGGCAGTTAGCGTCATCGATAGACATCCTGATGTGATTTATAGCATGTCTCTAAATCGTGACGGCAGCTTATTGGCGACCACTTGCAAGGACAAGAAATTGCGCGTTTTTGAACCAAGGTCCGGTATCGTAGTTTCGGTAAGAAAGGACGAAATTTACGCTAAATAGATTGTTAAATATATCTATTTAATAAAAATACAATGTAAAAAGTACAACATAAAAGTTACAATATAACATTAATAATTTCTAATGAAATTGTTTTCTTAACTCTAATCGCATTTGCCTCTGTTAAATTAATTTGACGTTTCAATCACTGGATTATTCTGGTTAAATCTTCACATCTTGAAAATATGTGCTTGCACAATTTTACGGAATGACTCTACATGTTCAATAATTTTATTATCATTACGGACAAATTGCGACCGATGTAATAGAAGAATGTAATTACGAAGATGACAAGACTGAAAGCATTGCATTGTTATGACTGAAAATATATGAAGAAATAGATTCATCACTTTGCGTAATTATAATTTGCAGAAATTGTACTTAACCGTTTTATGATTTTTATTAAATTTATGTTAATTTATCTATATATATAT
>NW_017259252.1:418519-422862 GCF_001594045.1 Atta colombica
TGTTTATATCTATTTAAATTATATAGTTATATAATTATATAGCTCATCTTTAACACTCTAGGTATAATAATCACAAATATAAAAGAATATACAATATTTATCTCTGCTAAAAATTATAGTCTATATATACACTTTGCTTGTATGAATAAAGGCACATTCAGCATTCAGTTATGTCAGCATACATGTTCTATAGATAATAATAAGATTCTAAATTTTTTAGAACATTTGAAATATATAATTTATAATTTTCTATCTTTTATATGTGAATTTTCACAATATATAATTTTAATTTAACCAATTTCAATTGACTTTTACTTGCCTTTAGTATCTTTAATTATTAATTATATAGAATTTCAAAAATAAATTTGTGCATTTATCAATAAAAGTGAAGTAAAATACTCCATCTTAACTCTTTCTATTAAATTTTAATAAATCTTTTAATTTTAATAGGAAGGAGTATGTCATGCTGGCACGAAAGCTAGCAAAGTAGTATTTCTTGGCAGTTCCGGACGTCTTTTGACTACTGGATTTAGCAGACATTCGGATCGACAATATGCGATATGGAGTCAACATGATCTAACTGTCCCACTAACGTGTGAGACGATAGATTCATCGAGCGGAGTGGTTTTTCCATTTTACGATAATGATACCAACATGGTGTTTTTGGCCGGAAAGGTAAAAATGTAACAACATGTGTAATTCGGACTGTTGTAAAACTCATTGCGTTGTATCATTTTTTGCAGGGTGATGGTAATATTCGATATTATGAAGTAGTTAATGAAGCACCTTGGGTGCATTATCTCAGTCAATTTATATCGGGAAATCCTCAGAGAGGATTGGGAGTAATGCCGAAAAGAGGCATTAATACCTCTTTATGCGAAGTATTCAGATTTTATAAGTTACACGCGACTCGTGGAATGTGTGAGCCGATTTCGATGATAGTACCACGGAAGGCAAGTTTACTTGCATTAATTTTATATTCTTTTCACTTTTTTTAAAAAAGTACATATTGAAGAAAACTATGTTGTAGAGTGATCAATTTCAAGAAGATCTATATCCTGATACAATTGGAACGTGTCCCGCATTATCAGCTAGAGACTGGACCAGCGGCATGAACAGCCCACCAGTCTTAATCTCTCTTAAAACAGGTCCTACATTTTTATACTATATATAAATATACATTGCGAGTGTCGTGCAATCTGTCTCAAATATTGTTTAGATTTTCTCCAAGCTAGAGTTATTTAGTTTACTTGTTTTTATGTATTTTCCATACATACGGTATAGAGTAATAAAATTCTATCGAGCAGTCACATTAATGGATATCATTCTTAGGTGGGAGTATCTCTACGCATAAGCCACGAGTATATAAGCCACAATTACCTGCGACCACTGATCTAAATAATAAAAAGAAATTTGCGTTCCTGTCTACGGAAACGATACCGGATTACAGACCGGTGGAATTACATGATATGTCGGAAAAGAGCCAAAAAACATCCAGCAATCAAAGTACAAAGTTTCAGCAACTTCAGCAGAAGTTTGGAAATGTCACTATACAGGTACGAGCGTAATACATGTATATATACATTGCATTTTTTACATACTTTTTGTATATATTTTATATATCACAAATGTTTTTTTTATCAGAAGAATATTATATCGTCTTCGATTAATGACAATAAAGTTATGGAGACTGTGGATGTTCCAAATAATGAAGCAGAACTTCGTTTGGCATTGGCTCGTCAAACTGACGAATTGAGACTGGTACGACGGCAGCTCGCTAATAGCCAACTGCGTGTTAAGGAATTAGAGGACCAAATACGAAAATTGCAGCGTCAACAGTAAAGTTATAAACTCGCTTCGATATCTGCTTTGAATAAGACCCTTACAACTTTACTACTACACGTGATTATCAATGTCTTGCGCTATGTTTAGCGCCGAGACACTACCATGTCTCCAGATCAATACTTAAAGTTTCTAGAGTTTTTAAGCACCGCTAATAATGATAAAGAGCCTAAGCTTATGAAAACTTTGTACTAACGCTTAGGGGACTTTAGCTTTGTCATATTTATACACAAAGAAATATTCAGAATAATTTTTATTAACTTTTTTTAGAATATCTACAATTTTTATGTAGAATAAAATTGTCACGTTAATCACAAGGGAACAGGAACAGTTAGTTGCATTTGTTACATAAAAATTGTACCTGTTTACGCACTTATACTTAAATGCGTAAGTCGGATATTAAGAAGTTAAGAGAAACACAATACCTTTAGACAAAATGGCAGCGTAAAGGTAATTCGTGGTGTTATCAGTTAAATGACATGCTTTATTTTTTTTTGAAAACGGTATTATATTATACTACTAGTCTGTTAATCAATTGTTTATTTTTTCTATTACTGTTTTTGTATGTTTATTAGTTACTTAATTGACGTATTATTTAATATATTGCTTTATCATTAGAGATATTTCGAAAGACAGTATTTCTTTGCGTATTATCATGATTATTATTGCTTCTATTTGCGTGTAAATTCATCTTTGCAACGCTTAAAATGATTTTTGTTGATCTATTATACAAAGCTGCTATGTCATATATTTATTAGTAGTATGGACTAGCGTGTTAATGTATTAAGCGTGTTAATGCATTTTGCTACCGCAAATATATATTTTTCATCACTGCCATCCACTGCCGTGATGTCGATGGCAATAAGATCTCCAAATCTATGAATGCAGTGATAATATCTAATGTCACGATTAATTAAAAAAAAAATTAGCTTAAAATTCCTTTTTATACAATAAATGCATAATGTAACGTTCGTGCAATTAGCAAAATCATTAAATAATGTACCTATCAATAATGTACTAATCAATGATATATTGAAAACGGTATACATGAATGTATATTTTTAAAGAAACTCGACGTTTAACGCGACTCAATGTTGATATATTCAATGTTGATATGTTCATCTAAGTTAACTTAAGGATGTATTATACACATTTTAAAATAATGAAAATATTATGAAAAAATTATGAATTACTTTAGCATTTAATAAAAGTTTGGCGGCAGTTTAGGATCTGGAGCAAAAATGATTTCAAAAGTAATATTTTTTTACCTTTAATCTAATGGAGATATATGGAAATTGTTCTACAAATAAACAAAATTTGCAAAACAAATAATCTGCACAATGAAACTGCATAAATAATTTTGTATGTTTAAAATATTTGTGCGAAAAATTTAGATTTTTGTTATTTTTTAAACTTTAGTATTATAATAAAAACTAAAAAAAACCTATAAAAAATATTGTTCAATAAAAATAAAATGTTACAAATACAACTTTTATATGTATATCGTTTATTCAAAATATAAGTTAACGCAATTGTAAAAGTGAGTAATACATCCTTAAAGGGGATACAATAGCAAATGTGTTAGAATATTTTACTTTTAGCATTAGTTTTGTAATTTTGAGAATCATACAGAATTATATTTCCGCTTAATAATAATAATCAAGTCGTGTAATCATTTATATATATACATCTACGTTTATATACGTATTTTTCATACAATTGTGCAATTGAACTGGATAAATGTAGTACCTGGATGCTATATTTCACATATCGCTTGTGAGCATAAAATTTCATTATCCGTAAAGTAAGGATTACCTGAAACACTTATGATACACCAATATGTGACGTAGCATTCCCTAGTCTTTCTTTACTAGTTGTTTATTTTATCATCGTCAGTAGCTTTAATTACTCATAAATCAGATATTTCATTGAAATCTTCTTTTAGATATACAACTTTTTCAAGAGCATGAAGTATGTTGCATTAAACAGTGCATTTTGTAGGCGGTAAAGTACATATTGCGAGGTAGTTTGTAGCTATATTTTCGATATTTATATTGCAAGTAATTTCTATGATATTTGTAAGGAGATCATTCATTTTTGTGACAGACGTAACGAATTTATAAATTTTATTACAAATTGTAAATTTACTTCTAATGCAGTATCGTGACAAAATATGCCTGTATCATGATTTATATATATTTATATATGTCAATTAAATATATTACATCGAGATCTCCAACCTAACCACATAATACCGTACATTAAACAGAAAAGTACCAAAGAGCGTCTTATCTCGTAGATTACAGCCCAATTTATTATCAGCGTATGCCTGTTTAAAAGATTTATGTACGAGAATAAAGAAGATGTCAATATATGGCAAGCAGGGATCTCATAAATAAAAATAAAAGGAACTTATAAAATTGAATATATGAAATATTATTAATATATAAAATATTTTATTTGTTTTGGAACTTACGAATAGTAATCAATTTAATTCTTCA
>NW_017259252.1:422989-424141 GCF_001594045.1 Atta colombica
TATATATATATATATGTAGAAAAAGAGAATTTTTAAATACAGTGATGCTTTTTGAAATTTATCTTCGATCTTTTTTGGCAACTTTATTTTCAATATAATTTACGTATACCATAGAATTTCAATACTGGCAGTGTATATCCGAACACAGCCTGTGAACGAATTATTGGAGTATAAATCTTATAAGAATATAATGATAGAATAAAAATTTGAGTTTCAAAAATTATGAATGAATAACATAATAAAATAATTCAAATATTTTAATTAAAAGTAACAATCCTATTACACAGGATTGAAATATAAAGTTGCAAAAAAGATCTTGAAAAATTGAATATTATCTTAAAATTGATTATATTTTTCTGATACTGGTAAGAAATATCTCGTAAGCATCACACTCCGTAATATTTGAGGTGTGTCATTGGTAGGAGAAATCTAATATTAAGATCAAAATTTACTTTACATAAAACATATTTTACATTAGCATGTAAATGCTAATGTATAATATGTATAAATTGATACTTAAGATTTAAAAAAGAGTAGAAAAAGATATTAGAAATTCATCGACATAATGAAATAAATTTGTCAAATTCTTAACTAATCGTCAAGCCTCTACAGAAGCTTCTACCTATGAAATAGCTTTTTCCAGGCTACTATTAAACTCGCTGGCATGATCCATGTATACATTATATTTGGCATGAAAGATATCGCTGAATTGCAACCATCTTCGGAACATGTAAATACGCAAGTACGGTAAGTCAGCTTGTCACCCGGTTGTTTCACATAGTCGCAGTAGTTTCCCATGTGCACGGACGAGCAAAATCGCTTTGTACCAATACCACCTGTTTGCAGAAATATATAATTTAATTATATAATATATTTATTCTAAGTGAAAGTACTACTTGTTTAATTAGAAGAAGCTTGAAACACTTCAGAGAGAACTTGATGTATTTTGAAACATAATATCAAAGAAAGGAACTTTGTTTACATATATTCTTTTTTGTTAATTTGAATTTGAAAGTTAGTTTTGAGAATGAGTAAAGTGAATAAGCAGACTACGTATGTGCATATTTAAATGATTAAAAAAAAGGTTGATATATACAGAAAGTGTGTGTGTGTGTGTGTGTGTGTGTGTGTGTGTGTGTGTGTGTGTGTGTG
>NW_017259252.1:424241-445250 GCF_001594045.1 Atta colombica
ATTATTAAAAAATATCTTTTTTTATAATAAAAATGAATATGTGGAAAATATTAAATAAAAATTGTTTATAATAATTATTCAAATTTAATTCTTTCATATCTATCTTCAAAATATATTTTGTGTACAATTAGATTATTTAAAACTCCTCACAAGAATTTAAGTTATTTTAGAAAGTTATTTAAAGAAAATTGTACAAAAATTTTTTAAATCTGAAAAAATTCAAGAGTGTTTACATATTATTAATTAAACTTATTCTTAAGAATTGATAAAATCCTTATATTATGTGTAAGATTCGAGAACCTTTTAAATATCTTTTAAGGAAAATAATCAAAATATTTTTTTTGCTAAATTAATTTCAAATTCTGAAAATAGAACACATAAGTAAAAAAATTCGAGTCGAAACGATCACTTTCAAGAACAGAAAAAGAACATCATTTTTCTTATTCCAATAATAATATATTAAGTATCATATCACAATGTAGATAAGAATCAATATTAAAAAAATATGACTTTTGCAAATCTCTTTATATATTTTAATCTTAGAATTTTTTAAACTATATTAAAATAAAGAATTAAGAACTTTCTTTATTTCAATAAGTGATGGTTTCCACGTAAAAAATTTGGCATTGAAAGAACATTCATGCACACATTCGACAATAAATACAGATTCTTATTATAAAAACCTCCATAACGGCCGATTGATTTGATGCAATAACGTGCTCCATACACATGACTACAATTTGCCGGCATCAAGATATTTTTAACCAATTCGCTATCCATGCACTTCCATTCATCCGCCGATGTACATTGATAGCAATCCAAGGTCATCACTTTTAATTTTAAGAAAGCAATGATTAAATTTCTAATTAAAACTATATGACAATCAATGTTACACAAGTTTTCCATGCTACATCATAAAATAATAATTATGAAATGACTCTTAGACACAGCCATAGAAATGATCTACTGCAATGATATAAACAGGATTTTGGTTAGTAGGTAAATGAATTTTTTGCAACGTGAAAGAGCATTGAAATGCAAATTATATCATTTTTGTAAAATACAATAATAATCAATTAAATAAATTTTCAGTTTTGGAAAGTGACTATACTTTAATATCATGTAGTGATCTCTCTAGTAATCATGTAGTGTATATCAAAATATTTTATAGAAAATATGAATTAAATAAATTTGATTTCTGTAATTATTTTATTTAAAAAAATAAAAAAATGACAAAAACAAAAAAAATTGTTATTTTAGTAACTTTCCAAAATTACAGGATAATTTGTCGCAATTTTTCGAAGTTATTGTCACATGAATTCGTTATTGAATTCGTTTTAATCTTTATCATCAAAAATAAATTAACTTTACAAAAATTATAAAAATAGTTACAATATTAAAAAAAAGATAAATTTAAAAAAATCATTCAAATCGCATCACAATTGAAAAAAGACAGTTTTTAAAAGTTTTAAGACGAAAATGACAAAATGATATTTAATCTTATTAAGAATACATTCTTTTGCCATTTATTCGATTTAAGTCAATAAGTTTCTGTCGAGTTGAACAATATATAGTTTCTTTCTTTTCTAGAAAATTTAATTCGTTGAGTTGTCATTTTTAAAATAAGAGAGTGATATGTAAAAAATCGCTTATAATAGTTCAATTTGCATTCCAAGATCTCAAATATAATAAATATGTTTCAGCAAGTTGAAAAGATCTGGAAAGAATTCGGTTGAGTTTAATATAGAGTCGCTGACATGCTCGATTAATCTGTGTGAAATACAATTGTTAGAAAAGTTAATCAGCTTTCTCTGCATCGCCACTATGCTAGTCTGCCAAGCAAAGGCTATAGAAAATATCTTCGTTGTTGTTTACCCTCGAAGCGGCCTATGTGCTTGACACAATATTGCGCTGCATAAACGTCGTCGCATGATCTAGGCTGAAGATCATTGTCGCTCGTCAGGAATTCATTACATTGAAATGGATACTTGGTGCTGGTGCTGTTACATTGGTAACATTGTATGCAGTGTCCTGAATAAAAATATTATTAATTCGAATCCGAAGAAATAAAGAACTATGTTGAGTCAAAACGCTGAATGTTTTTAAAATATTAATATATATATAGTTAAAATTAAAATATATATAGTTCAATAAAAATACAAAAGTTATTTATTCAAACATTTTGATCTTTAATATCATCCTCAGTGAGAACATAAATTATGATAGTCACTTTATAAGCATAAAATTAATGTAAGACAAAGAGAATAATAGTCTTCTTTTTAATTCTTCAAATTATTACATGCATATTACAATCTATATAATCGATTCCGTGTACTATTGTGCAAAATATGTAGAATTGAGGATACACTGGGTGAGAAACCATGTTTTGAGAAACCTCTTTGATGTAGCAATTTTAAAATCTGTCTAAAGTTATACTGCATTCTCAATTGTATTCAATACATTCACACAATTAAAACATATCAGGAGACTTGGTAGTGTCTCTCTTCAAGTTTATTTCTATAGTACATTAATAAAACATTCTTTTTATAAAGAGGATAATACCATCATGAAAGAGACGCTACAGCGTATCCTTTTTTTTAGAAAGGAACTCGCTTATGTAATTAAAAATTGTTTTGTTTGAACAAATTGATGTTATAAAAAAATATATATATTGGGGAAGAATAGATTTTTATAATTATGAGATACAATATCATATCTGTAAGGCAGTGTACTTGATGCTTAGATATGAATATGCTCATACAGTACAAAATTTGCAACAATATCGCTGTAATAACGCTGCAATATTGTTGCAACATGCAATGATGCTGCAATGTTGTAGCTGCCACTTTTGTGCTGTAGGGGTTGAAGCACATATTTTTCAACCCCATTTATGTCATTTATTCATTTATACGTCATCATCTTCACAAAATCTTGTCCCCTTTTGTTACATTTTCTACATTCTCTTTTTGTATCTTTTTCTGCACTTCTGTATTTTTTTGTACTTATTTTCTGCACTTTTTCTACACATTTTCTACACTTTTTCTATACCATTTTTGCATTTTTTCGACACTTTCTTTTCTTTTTTTACATTTTTTTCGCACTTTTACTACACCTTTCCCGCATTACTTCTGCACTTTTCATATACCTTTCCTGCACTTTTTCTACATCTCTATTACATCTCTCACATCTCTTCCGTATTAATTTCGCATTTTCTGCACTTTTCCATATCTCTTTTCACTGTTTCCGCAACTCTTTGTATTGTACCTCTTCTAGACCTTGTCCGCATCATCTCTACACCCCTTTGTATTTCTTCCATATTTGTTTTATATCTCTTCGCATTATTTCTGCACATTTCCGCAATTCTTTTGCATTTCTTCTACACCTTTTAAGTATCACTTCAGTACCACTTCCATATCTTTTCGACATTTTTTTCTGCATTTATTCCACATTTCTTCGCAACGTTTCAGTATGTCTTTCACATCTCTTCTATATTTTTTTCGCATCTTGTCTGTTTGCATTATTTATTTACATATCTACTTATACAGAGTGTCTCATAATTCATCTGACAATGCTCGTGGACAGATGGAGCGGAATAAACTGAGTCGAAAAGTCCTCTATCATTTTGCAATTTTCGCAATAGCTAACAAGATATTTTCTAAAAATTGCTGAATATTGGTATTCAATAATTTTTTCTCAAATACTATCAACTTTACAGAAAAACAGCAAGAAATGAAAATTATTTATTTTCTTTTCATAAAGTATTGAAATTTTTTTCAGAATTTTTTCAGATTTTTTAATATCGTATTTTCTCATGTTGATAAAAATAAAAAAATGTAGTACTAAAAGTTGATAAAAAATTCTTAGAGTTCTATGAGAAAAAACTAAATAATTTTTGCCTCTTGCTGTTTTCAGATCAATACTCGGCAATTTTTAATAATATCTTGTTAACTATTACGAAAACTGCAAAATGGTAAAGGACTTTTCGACTTAGTTTAATCCGCTCTACTTGACGAAGAGCGGTGTCGAATGAATTACGGAATATTCTATATATCTATGTTATCTATCGGCCTGTCGACATTTATCTATCCATCTCTATGTTATTTCTCTATGTTATTTACTTATTTACGTTATTTATTTATGATATTATGGCTATTTATGGTATTTATCATCTATCTACCTAATCTATTCATCTATGTTATCTATTCACTTTCTCATACTTTTGGCATTTTTCCGCATTCTTTCCACATTTTTTTACATTTCTTCGACAGGGTAGGGCATTTTAATATCGCCCCAGGCAAATATTTCAGAAATTAAGAGAGAACAAGAAAAAGTTTTATAAAAGTTGTAGGTTTCCTTAGGGCAAAGAATCTTAGATGGAAACAACGGATTTTGGATAAGGGGGGCACTATTAAGGTCAGGTCAAGGTCAACATGATTTTTTTTAATGGAACTCCCCCATTTTTTATTGCATATTTTTGTAGCACACTTCGAGAACTTTCCAAAATAATAAAATATTTTTTAAATAAAATATGAAGTATTTTTCGAATTATGAGGCTTGACAGTATTGCATTAATATTATTCATGGAAAACAAAGACCAGGAGATCGAACTTATATGAATGAGCCGTCAAAAATGATCATTTAAATTAGTCGATCGAGATATCTTTCCATGATACCGTTCTCGCAGTTTGCATGTTAGGTCATAATTTTACATGAAGAATGCTCCATTTTTCATGCAATTTTAATGACAATTTAAAGTCTTACTGTTAAAGAATATTGTCTCTATTTTTAGGTTATGTGTGTTCAGTTATGTGTGCGTAAGCGTATATGAGGAGTTTTGCGATTCGAAAGCTGCCTACCGAGTACTATCAATATCAATTCAGAAACCTGATTTTGACTACACTTTTCACAGCCTAGTTCGATCTCTTGGGGTGCGATTCTGTAACTGTTTTTACACGTCTACCGACAGTTATCAATACATCATTGCGCAGCTTTTTCACCATATAAAATATTTGCGCAACGACGTCGACAACTGTCGGTAGACATATAAAACTGTTACAGAATCACACCCCTGGTCTCTACTCAGTTAGAAATGATAATGGAATCGATGTCGATTCTATTATCATTTCTGATTGAGTATCCTCCATGATATTACCCAAGACAACCGATTAACGGATTGGAAGTTGTACTTCTTATATTCATTCTTACATAGAAATAAATTTTTAACACAAAAATGAAAATAAGAGGAATAATCTCCAATAGCCTTGATCTTGAAAAATGTTATCCAGAACATGATCCTAAACAACATTCAAGAGATTTTAGTCGTTGATCGAACACCTTGCGTAATGCTATAATGCTGGCGGTACTGTAACTTTCAAGTTCTCAAACTCGACAAGTTCTTAACAAAAAAATATTTTATTATAGTATTTTGGAAAGCTCTCAAGGCTAGATATGCAGAAGAATATGCAATAAAAAATTAATATTTAACTTAATATTTAACAAAAGGAGAGATAGAAATTACACGCTGATAATTGTTAATTAAGCTAAGAAATGATAATGAAAAAGTGATTTATCGAATAAATCGTTTTTCATTATCATTTCCTAGTTTTTAGCAATTACTAATGTGTTTTATTATTACCGATTTTATCGATCCTGTTGTTTTGAAAAAACAACAGGATCGATAAAACAACCCGAAAAACAAACCGATCGAGACACTATCATAATACAGACTCATGCTTAGCGCCGAGACCAGTATCTCCAGGGGGATCCAAAAAAAATTTATATTGATTTTGACTTGACCTTGGTAGTGCCTTTTTTTTCACCTTCTTTCTCCCAAGGAAACAACTTTCATATAAAATTTTCATATAAAACTTTTTCTTGTATCTCTCTTAGTTTCTGAGATATTCGTCTAGGGCGATTAAAATGCTCCACCCTGTATATATATGCACAACAAAAGTTACGTTAAACATATTGTCATGTTCATAATGTGTGATAGCATTTCGTGTTAATTACCGCCAAAGTTATCATTAAAGAGTGAGTGCCACAGTAAGACAAAATATTGTACTTACTTATTAGAAAGATATCATAACTCCTTTAATTATTTTAAAATATTATTTTTATTAGTACCTCTATCGTCATTATTATATTATCTTTTAAATATGAATATAAAATGTGTTATACTGATAACAAAAATTTAGTAAAAATTCGTGAAACCAATCGGAAAAGACATTAAAAATACAAAAAAAAGGGGTTAAGTATATTTTACAGAAAAAACCAAAGGTAATGCCATGAAAAAAGAAGTCAAAATAATATTTCAAGTATTTTTATTAAAAATGTCCCAGAACACATATGAGTCATGTATTTCTAAAAACTTTTATTAAGTATAAAAAATAAAATATTCAGACTTCTACTTTCATAAAAATAAAGTATAATCTAATCAAAGACATTTGATATTAATAAGAAATAAATTAATATATTAATAGGGCATGTAAGAGTCAATTTTAA
Source organism: Atta colombica (assembly GCF_001594045.1). Classification (NCBI taxonomy): domain Eukaryota; kingdom Metazoa; phylum Arthropoda; class Insecta; order Hymenoptera; family Formicidae; genus Atta; species Atta colombica. Next base: position 430,743 of record NW_017259252.1, read on the forward strand.
CAAATTAAATTATATATTAAAAAACAAAATAATATTACATACTGTATTCTAAACAATTATAATTGAAATACGTTATTACATATTTCGGTCTTTGAATTAGAACCTCTTCAGATATTTATTTAATATAAAGATGTTACCATGAACTAAGTGTTGATTGTAAAAAAATTACATCATAATCGCATGTCGTGTGAACAATTGAATGTTAAACAGAGGAATCGAAATTGCTCGTCAAAAAGTTGGAAGACTGATTGAACAGAATTTTATGACATTCTAATAAAATTATAAATTTCATTAATATAATGTCAAAAATATTAATATAATTCAATGATATGGTACTCAACTTTCTATTTGTTAGTATGGTAATAAATAATATATAATCTTAGTTATAATGTAAAATTCACACAGTAAATTATCAATAAATTATCAATAAATAATCGTTAAATAAAATATGAAGATGTAGAATCTGTTCAGGAATAAAATTAAAAATATATAACTGTTGTGACTGACAAATACTAATTAACAGAAAAATACTTAAACTAGTGTAATCTTGGCAATGCAAAGTTAAATCTGGAGACACCAGTCTCAGCGCTAAGCATGAGTCTGTACTATGATAATGTCTCGATCGGTTTTTCAAAACAACAGGATCGATAAAGTTGATAATAATAAAACACATTAGTAATTGCTAAAAACTAGAAAATGATAATGAAAAAACGATTTCGATAAATCACTTTTTCATTATCATTTCTTAGTTTAATTAATAATTATCAGCGTGTACCAGGTGTACAAGTATGAAATGACGATTTGAGAAACAGATGCACCAATGCAGTGTAAAGTACAAAGATTTAACATTATACGCCATTTTATTTTACCATCAACAAGTGTCAAACGCGCAAAGTGATTTGATTGAAAAGTGTTTGCATAGTATTGTGTTGCTGTGTTTAATATGACGAAATTTGTACCAAATAAGGAGCATTCGCGGACAGCATTAATTTTTTGTTTTCATTTGAAGAAAATTGCTACGGAATCATACCGATTACTTGGAGAAGCTTATGGTGAACATGCTCCATCGCAAAAAACGTGTGAATGATGGTTTCAGCGTTTCAAAATTGGAGATTTTGATGTTGCAGACAAGGAACACAGAAAACCGCCCAAAAAGTACGAAGACGTGGAATTGCAAACATTGCTGGATGAAGATGACTCACAAACACGAAAACTCGCAGAGCAATTGAGCGTTAATCAATAAGCTGTTTCTAATCACCTACGAGAGATGGGAAAGACTCAGAAAGTCGGCAGATGGGTGCCACATGAATTGAACGAGAGATAGATGGAGAGGCGCAAAAACACATGTGAAATTTTGCTCGAACGATGCAGAAGAAAGTCATTCTTACTGGGGATGAAAAGTGGATTTTTTTTGAGAATCCCAAACGCAAAAAATCATGGGTAGATCCAGGCGCACCATCCACATCGACCGCAAGACCGAATCGCTTTGACAGGAAAACGATGCTCTGTTTGGTGGGACCAGAAGGATGTGGTCTATTATGAGCTATTGAAGCTTGGCGAAACGGTTACCAAACGCTATCAACAACAATTGATCGATTTGAACCGTTCGCTGCTTAAAAAAATGACCAGAATACCAAAAGAGGCAACACACAAGGTCATTTTTCTTCATGACAATGCTCCATCACATACGACAAAACCAGTTCGGGATACGTTGGAAGCACTTAGCTGGAAGTTTTACCCCATGCGGCTTACTCACCAGACTTGGCTTATTCCGATTACCACTTGTTTGCATCGATGGGTCACGCACTTGCTGAGCAGCGCTGGTTCGTACGAAGATGTGAAAAAATGGCTCGATGAATGGTTCGCAGCAAAAGGGGAAGATTTTTACTGGCATGGTATCCACAAATTGCCCGAAAGATGGGAAAAATGTGTAACTAGCAATGGAGCATACTTTGAATAAATCTCTTTTTATCATTCTTCTGAATTTAATTTCGTGTTTTTTTTGGGAAAAAAAATCGTCATTTCACTACTTGTACACCCCAATTTCTATCTGATCTCCTTTTGTTAAATATTAAGTTAAATATTAAACATATTAAGTTAAATATTAAACAAATGGAGATCGAGGTCAAATAAATCGCTTTGTCTTCTAGCTTAATTAACAAATATAGTATATAATTTCATTTTCATTCAATCTTTTTCAGTTAAATAATAAGTTATAAACAAATGGAGATCGAGAGAATAAATCGCTTTGTCGTTATCATTTCCTAATTTAATTAACAATATGATATTTACTGCGTTGGTGATATCCTTTTTTTTTTTTACTTCCATATTGATTACTGGCACTACCATTATTTTTCATTCTTTACTCAATATTTATTTAATTTAAGAAATTATGAAAATTAAATTATGAAGGTTAGAAAGAGACACTCATAGCGTTTTCGGCCTAACCGGATGTGCACCAACTTGGGTTGGAAAATTCGCTATTGGTTGACGTACATGCTCTCAATAGAAAACACGAAACATCATTACTTCAACCCTACCCAATTCAGATTCCCATCCGAGTGCACCCAGAAAGCGTTCAAATTCCTTTTGAGTGCCTTTATTAGATGCTTAGGTGGAACGTTCAGATTCCTATTCTATCCACTCGGGAGGATGGAAAAACCACTCTTCCTTGTGCCGGATGGAATAGATGGTAGTGGCGCATTAAAGACTTCCTTGTGCTATTCTAACATGTTTGGCGTATTTTGTATATTATTTTGAAGGAGAATTAAATAACCACTACTTTAGTTGGAAGAGAAAATGTCTTTGAATGAATTGTGGTATAATAATTTCATTTAAGAAGAATTTAAACCATTTGGATTGGAATAGGAAGATCCTTCAATAAGATATACATATACTTAAATTTCATTATATAAAAATTAATTATATAAAAATTAAAAATAGTACCATTTGGATTAAATAATAAAGATAGTATCACTTGGGTTTTACTTTTTATTTTGATAATAGAATTTAACTTGACGCACAATTGTATCGATGTGAACCTGACGCTCAACTTTATCAAAAATAAAAATTAATACCGTAGATCATTTATACTTCGTTTGTACTTGTTTGTACCGATCATTATTTCGTTTGTACCTCAAACAGTTAAACAAAAAATGAAAAATAAAAAATGACCAGCGCGCAACTTTAAAATTTTTTAATTTCATTTATGCCATTTGAAAGAGAATCGTTTTTTTGTACCCGTTTGTATCTCTACAAATGGCCTATAGTATTAATTTTTATTTTTAATAAAGTTGAACATCACATTGGTCACAATTGTTGATATCAAATTTTATATACAAATACATATCATTAGATTAATATTTATTTATTTAATTTGGCATAATATAAAGAAATGAGATTTTACTTGGCGTCTTGACATCAAATTCTTTATAAGAATGATATATATATCATTAAAGTTAATATTATTTATTTAATTTGGTATCCGAATTATATAGAATTTAATTTGGCGTCAATTTTGTTGATTAAATCTTTTATAATACATATCTATATCGAATAATATTGGGTTGTCCGAAAAGTTCGTGCCGATTTAAATTTTAGTATACATTTATTAAATTAAAATTTTCTGCGTTTCAATTTTCCTTCAACATCAGCACGAACTTTCTGGGGGACAACCCAATACATATCATTAGAGTTAAGTAAATAACAAGAGATAATATCATTTGTGTTTTATTTTTTAATTTGATAGAATTTAACTTGATTGGTTAAGATTGTAACATTTGGGTTTTTCATTTGATACATTAATTTTTTTCGAAGAGTAATAATTTTTGACAGAGAATTAAAGTTGCTATTACTTGGATTGGAATAAAAATATCTTCAATAAGAATATCCTTAAAAAAAAAATTAAAACTACTATTAATTGGATTGGATACTTAGTATTATGTACAAAGGACTGGTTTCACCAGTACTTAATTAAGCCGAATCGATGATTAACTGTCAACCGTAAATAATCAATTCTACTAAACAGCAAACACGATGAAACCGGTCAAAATGATTCTTTACAAAAAGCGCACATACTTAGCGTTTTTTTATTATTTTTTAAAAAGGTACATTTGTATAAATAACAAGAGACAATACCATTTGTATTTTACTTTTTAATTTGATGGAATTTAACTTGATTGGTTAAGATTGTAGCATCAGATTTTAATTTTTCATTTGATACATTAATTTTTTTCGAAGAGTAATAATTTTTGACAGAATTATTATAAAGTTGCCATTACTTGGGTTGGAATAAGAAAACCATCAATAAGAATGCAGAAAAATTAAAACTACTATTTTAATTGGGTTGAATATCTTGTTTACAATAGGAATGTATGTTTTACGTAAGCTCTCAGTGTCAGTTTGAAGATTAAGGCTATTTTTCTGTTTTTTAATATAAAGCATTTCAGAAATTAATCGCTTACTGTAACATGGTTCTTCGTCAAGAATTTCAATATTGTTCCAATCGAAATCATGTTCACTATCTAATCTATATTCGGTTATAACTGAACGGGAAGATGTGTTCCAGCGTAAATGATTTCCATGCTCAGCAATTCGTGTTTTTAGCTGTCTATCAGTCTGTTCTATGATGCATTTATAAGTCGCAATTATTACAATTAATTTTATAAACTACATTATTTTTAGACAGACGAGGATGAGGATCTTTATGTATCTTAATGTATTTCTGTAGTTTATTCGAATTATGAAACTTTAATGTCATTCCTGTTGAATTGATTAAATTTTTCTGTTAAAGATGAATAAATAGTACTGTAAACCACGATAAAATGGATAGTTGATGGATCTACATTATTATTAACTCGATCAACCGATGCTTCTAACTCTGATGTTTTTTAGTCTTTTATTAATTGTGTTAAAGATAAGTGGATAATCATTACTCAGTAAAATGTTTATAAGTGTTAAATTGTTCATGTAGAATTCAGAATCTGACAGTAAGATTCTATCCACCAACTGATGATTATACCCTTTTTCTAAGATAATGGACAGTTAGAAAAGAAAAAAATCTCCCTGAGAAACTAAGTTTATGATACCAGTCAAAAATTAAAAGATTATCTTTAATCGTCATTTTAACATCAAGAAAATTTAATGAGTTTAATGAGTTATCACTAATCTCCAGGATGAGTTTTAGACGTGAGTGAGACGAATTGAAACATTCCAGAAAAGTATTAATCTCAGTTGATAGAATTGCAGCGCATAGGTCATCGATATAGCGAAAATAAAAAAGATCCTTAAACATACTCAATGTCATCTTCTCTAATCTTTGCATTACCAAAGCAGCAATAATAGGTGACAAAGGAGAACCCACACCAAAATTCTATTTGTAAATAATATTATCAAATAAAAAATAAGTGGAATCTAAATAATTAATCGAACTGCAATCAAAAACTCCTTTTTAGGTAATTTACATTTTTTTCGAAATAAAATTCCAATTGTCATTAATACAATTTAAGGCTATGTCTGTGGGAATGTTTGTAAAAAGAGAAGCCATATCTAATGAAATTAATTTATAATTCTGTTCAATCGCTTTCCAACCTTTTGGTGAGCAATTTCGATTCCTCTTAACGTTCAATTGTTCACACGATATGCGAATTATTATGATAATTTTTTTCACAGTCAACACTATTAGTTCATGGTAATATCTTTATATTAAATAAATATCTGAAGAGGGTCTAATTCAAAGGTGGTTATTGGCGGTACTTCTTTGAATCAATCGTTTGGCCAACAGGAAGCAGCTCAAAATATGCAACATCTATACAAGAATAATCTCACCAAATGGATAGCAAGACTTTCTTTGAATGAAAAAATTTAGTATTAAGAAGTATTAAAAATTTTTCTTTATCTCATAGAAAAATATTTGTATGTATATCTGTTAAATGTAAAATACATCAATATTAAAATAACTTGAATATATTGAATTAGTGCAAAATGTGCCTAATTTGTAAAAAAAGACAAATAGCTGTTTTTTGAAAAAATCGCCTTTATTAATCAATATATTCGCCACCCCGTTCTGGACAATCATTTTCCAACATTCAACCAATTTATAGATACCACGTTTGAAAAAAATCGCATGATTTTGCGTCAAAAATTATGTGATAATGTGATTTTTGACAGCCTCCACAGAATCGAAATTCTTGCCATTTAAATCATTTTGTAATGATCAAAACAAATAATAATCGGAGAGTACGATGTGCGGAGAATATAATGGATGCAATAAGATTTCCCATTTCAAATGTTTCAATTTGTCCAGAGTCATTTTCGAAGTGCGTGATCTGGCGTTGTCATGGAAGACGCCTCTACGATTAACCAAGTTCGGGCGTTTTTCTTTGATTGCTGCGTCCAATTTGGTTAATTATTGGCGGTACTTCTTTGAATCAATCGTTTGGCTAATAGGAAGCAGCTCAAAATATATATAACACCTTGGCAATCTCACCAAACGGATAGCAAGATTTTCTTTGGATGCAACTCAGCTTTGACGATTGAATGTGTCGGTTTGCTTTCTTCCAAGTACGCCTATGTTAGATATTGGCATATAGGACCCATTTTTCATTGACAGTCACCAAACGGTCCAAAAAAAACATCTTTTTCCAGACGTCTGAACAAAGAAACGGCTGCGGAGATGCGGTCCTATTTGTTTTTTTTCGGACAAATGCGTGTTGAGCTTCAGAGTGAGTCCCATCTTCTTTAAACGCCGAAACATGGTTGACCGATCAATGTTCAGGGCCTCAGAAACTTCTGTCGAAATGCGTGCATTGTTTGCTATTATCTGCGCGCAGAATGTCATCGATGGAAGGATGCTTAGAACGAGGTTTATCTTCAAGGTTAAAATCATCACGATGAAATTTAGCAAACCATTTCTTCATCTTTCGAAGAGCTGCATAGTCCAAATCAACCTCCTGAATGTTTTTTGTCGCAACGCTAATGGTTATTTCTTTCCAAAACTCATAAAGCATCATGTCAAAAATGCAACTTCTCTTTGTCCATTTTCAATGATTTTTTTCATGACTTAAATTCAATCAAACAAGCACTTCTGATGCTCAAATGACATCTATGCTTGTTATCTTTCCAATAATATGCATACATAAACAACAACAGAGTCGCCATGCTACTTCACCAGTTCCAGCTATACGAATCGGGCACGAACTTTTGCACTGATTCAATATATAAAATTTCTTCAATTTGCGAAAAATAGTTTATAATTATAATAAAATATTTATTGAATTATTTGTATGAATCGAATTATAAACAAAACGGGCGTAAAATGCTGCTGCTAGAGATCTTACTTATTTTCGATTTTTTATCTTTACAATTTTCTATTTTATTGTTATCGATGTAAAAATTTTTTTTCAATTTCTGTGCCTATCATTACGCTATCTATTACATTTCTTTCTCTCATTTTAAAATGTTGTTACACTTAATATACTTCAAATGTCATCTGTACTTTGTATAGTATATTATAATTGTGAGAAATTATCCCATACAATGCTGTCTTAAGGGATGTCCAAAGGACATTTACATCATAAGAATATCTTCAAGATCTCTCGAAGGACTGCATTCTAAGAGACATTTTCAAAAAAATACTTGAAATATTATTTTGATTTCACTTCTATTTTTATGGAATTATCTTTGGTTTTTTCTGTAAAATATACTTGACTCCTTTTTTACATTTTAATGTCTTTTTCGATAGATTGTTTCATTACAAGGAATTAAACTTTATAAAAATAACGATACAAATTATATTAACCTTCCTCTTATGAAAGCTAGTATGAAAGTTTTTTATCTATCTTCTAGAGACAGATGGCAATGAATTGTTTCTTCCTTATTGTTTGCCAATAAATAAGAATTAAATGAGTCACTCTGTCATCTGGGTCTTTTACTGAAAAACAAATTTTCTTTGTTTCATGATGGAAATATATTATACTTCCATCATGCTTTGTATGAAAAATTTCTTTTATTTAATATGTGTTATATTTCGATTCTTCAAATGTTTCTTGCATTGCGCGTAACGTAAAATTATAGATTGTTGTCTTGAAATCAGACATAAATTAAGTATAGATTGTTCGAAGCGTTCTGAGTTTGAGAACTTTTTCTCCGAGGAAGAATGCAAGTGTTTCCTACTTTTTCGCAACTTTTCGTTCTTCGTAGTAAAAGAGCTTACGAGATACGAGACCCCACCCAAAGCGCATTGTCGCGTTAACCTCACCTGTCTCTACCAGCAATGAGAGTATCGTCAGTAACATGCACGCCGTGACGCAGCGTCTCGTGACAGCCATTCCGATTCCACGGTTTGATTGTAATCTCCGGATCACCTTCCGTAATCTCGATCGTTGTTTCCCTTTCCACCCGTTTTCCTGTCGATCACGAAATCACAAAAACTCAAAATGACGTAATGACAGGCACCACTTATTTTCCATAATTCAGAATTCTTTTAGCAGGATTACTTAGAGTAGGAGTTTGGGGTTTGTTGGAGTTCTTCAGCTTCACCGATGTGAAAATCAGCGCGAACGATCACCTCAATGACTCGAAGATGTCGCAAAGTTATACAAACTGCAAAGTTGCACCCTGAACTTAATCTGATCTGAGTAAGTAAGCATTTGTGAAGCACTCGTCAGCATTCGTGTTCGTGAGGTTGGACACAACCTTTAAACATACAACATACATATATATGTAGTTGATACAACATATGCTCGCAGTGTTGCTTTTTGCACGCATGCGCATTGCGCAACGATAAAGGCAGCAAGCAGTCAAAGCTTACATCTTCGGGATGAAATGGAAAGATTAGTTTCACTAAAGTATAATAATATAGGATATGGTCAACGTGGTGCTACAAATATTTTAAAGCAATTTTTAATTAGTAAAATTCTTTATTCTAATTGGTCAACCACATGCTTCAAAGCATTTATTTGTAGTGAGACTTTGACTGCAGCCATAATACTGCAAGTAGCTAAATAGCATGAATTAGCTTAAATATTAATCAACAGATTATAGTTTGCATGAATTTTATAATTTTTAAGGAGATATAACAGAATAAAAGTTTTTTTTGTCAATTTTTTTAAAGTAACTATAAGTTTTAGAAAAATATGAATTGGTATTTAAAGTAACTATAAGTTTTAGAAAAATATGAATTGGTATATTAATTGGGCACACTTTGAAGACATTTTAAGAATTTATATCAAAATATAAATATATGACGATGTTGCACAGCATTTTAAGCCTATTTTACAATGTGATTTTTGTTTCTTGTTTCTTAGTTTTACTATTTTTTACATCTTGTCTTTTTGCTTCTTATTCGGTTTTTTGTTATATCGCCCGAGATAAAAGTTAATTTCGAAAGAAACAAGAAATATGTAGCAATTGTTGATAAAACGATTGCAAAGGAGAAAAAAGCTAAAAAACAAGAAACAAAGAACACATTGTAGAATAGGCTTAAGACTTCTGTGTTCAAAAAACATGATCCATTGGCAGTGTAGAAAATTCAAATTGTAATGATCTGAAATGAAAATTTTTTGAAAATTTCAAATCCATATGAGTATAGTTTCAGTTAAGCGTAGCGATTTTTTAAAATAATTTTTTTTATAAAATGACAACGGTTTAAAAAAATTTAATTTCACTGTATTTTGAACTTAAACATTTCGCCCTTCGAAAATTAACACTTAAAAAAAAATCCTTATGTTTAACTAACTAAAACTATTCGTTTTGTGAAGCTACCGTTTAAAGCTGAGGCCGAAAATTGTTTGAATTATAGACGCCACCAGTGAAAAAAAAATAGTTTTGAGAAAAACATGTTTAAAGTTTCAGTATAGCATATTCAACAATGTGCGCCCTAAAACTCGTATAACTCGAAAAATACTTCGAATTTTATAAAAATTTTTCAGAAGCATATTTTTAAGACATCTTTCGAAAAAAAAAATTTTTTTTCAATTTTTTGAAAATTTTACTCTGTTGTACCTCTTTAACTTATCTTTACATTATATATTATGTTCTTTCGATTTTCAAAAAGTTCTTATTTATAATTTTTCATAAATTTTACTTTTTATAACTTCATGTAATTATAATTTATTTATATGTTTTCAACACATTAACATCTTTCTATAATACGATGCCTGACTGAGCATCAAATTATTAAAAATTGCTTATCATTTTAATTTAATTTGTGATTATTACAGTAGTTTATATAATTGCATTTATAAGTTCGGAAAATTCGGCGTAGTTCGAATGATTATAAATATGATATATATTTTATGCATGTACTTACATATATAGCATGTATATAAAAACATTGATTATTAAAGCATTAAATTATTTAAGCATTAAAGATCCAGCTTCGATCATTATGGACATTTAATTTCTAGTTCGTATTGGTTGTGTTCTTACATGTATAATTTAAAATAAGATTCTTATTGTTTATAGTAACTTATAATTTTTCTCAATTAACATTTTTTATAATGTGACAAAGTGTCTGAAAGCTTTTTTTTATTTTAACTGCAAATTTTTTAAAATTGTGATATAGTGGAGCAATTTAAAAACCGGATTCGTATTCAGCGTCCAAACTGGGAAATGATTTGTCTCGTTCTAGTGTTGGAAAGAAAGATTTTTTGTTGACATTATAATTTTCCTGGAGTTCCATGAAATTTCTCTTCTTCCTTTTTCATTTAATTCCTATCAATAGTTCGTCGCGATTAAGAAAGCTATAAATTGCAAAAATAATATATTTTCGGAATAAAGTGCAGATTTATTTTGGTATGTATATGTTTTATTTTTCCAACAAATTTTCACATAAATATAACAGTTCCTACTTCGCATATATGAATGCGGAGCATTACAAGATTACAGGAAAACGTAACATTTATATTTTCACATAATACAGAATACTATAATCTAATGTACATATGTGAGACGTTATCTCTCTATATAACTACCTTGAAACTTTTTATTATTCAATTTAGACAAAAATATAACTCCATTAAAAAAAACTTTTAACTTGTGAAAAATAATCACATTTACATCATAATTTTGCTAACGATAGCATATCCTCTTCCAAATAACATCTTTAATTAAAAACTTATTTTTAAAATGAGCACTAATTGCAAAGAAATCTAAACAAAAATATAGCTCCATAAAAAAACTTCTAATTTATTGAAAAACATTCACATTTACATCATAATTTTACTAATGATAAAATATCTTATTCAAAATAACAAAATCTTTAGTTAAAACTTATTTTTGAAACGAGCATGTCGATTGCAAAGATCAAAATGGAGTTCTTCTATGTATATAAATAATAAATATCGAAAACTGAATAGTATTTTACATATGCATCAAATATATAAATATATATAACATAATATATTTCTTTATGACTTAAGTTTTGCTCTTCGAACGAAGAGACAGTTTATCATTTGATGAAAAATCCGAAACAATGTATGTATACAACGATAGAACACACACAGTATATCACACATCAGGTTGTTCTCAAATAGTATAAATAAGAGAGATTCAACATTTTGTATGTGGGATATATAAAATACAATTCTCCAAGGATACATTCCAAACCGTCCTCTCCGAGGAAGATTTATTTGAAATACTACATGTAACATGTATTAGTATATAGAATAAAATCTTCCTCGGAGAGAACATTTTGAAATGTAGCTCAAGAGAGTTCTAAGGATGTCCAGAGAATGATCTTAGCTCTCCTAGGTTCTAGGCAGAGCTCTAGATTTACAAGATAAATATTAACCGCCATTTTTTATCTAATAAATATCATAAATATCACCGTATCATATCAAAGAATTAATGAATTTACTTATTTATTACTTATTCATTGAACGATAAATTAAAAACCAAATTAAAAATAGCCAATGGGAAAGCTGTCGGCATTCGGCTCAAATCAAAAGATTGCTCTGGTATATCTAGAGCTCTAGTTCTAGAATATCCTAGCACACTTTTCAAGACATCAGAGACATCGGAGAACTGTGCCATGTCAATCCTTTTATTCATTTTCATCCATCTTTCCGTCGATTAAAATCATAATTTACTACATTTTGTGTACAGAATGACAAAAAGGATTGGCCACATAGTTTTGCCTGTTTATTAAATCATTATAGTAAAAAATGTATATTATATATTAGTTACGCTTTATTAAATACCAAACAAACTCTACACCAAAACATTTTTATCAATTTTTATTGATTTACAATCAAAGACCGTTCGCTATTGTCCTCCTGGAAGGAGGTTTTATCTGGAAAATGGATAAATTCTGATGGCAATGATCGCTGATGCATTTTCAAAATGTCTTTAAACTTATATCAAAGCTAAAGATGACTATTTTGCATGTTATTATTTTGATATTTAATAAGATATGATTTGACACTCCAGAATTTATTTTTTTGTAAATATATGTTATGATTTGATAAACACAAAAGAAGGATGTTCATTTTGACCCCTAGCTTACAAACTGTAATGGAAAATCAACATCCTATTTTGTGACTAAATTTTTTTGTCACTCTGTATAAATTACAATTGCAAAATATCTCTCCGAAAAGAAACACAGGAAATGACAATATTGATTTCCTGAGTCTCTTGAGTCTAGTAATTTGTTTTTCGTATTCTAATGAACTCATTTAATTGTTTTGTGCTCTGCTACAAAACTTTCCTTACTGGCAGTCTTATTTATTTCTTTCAGGAAGACCGTTCGATTTTTACATATAGCAATCCTGGCTGTATCGCGCGTTCCTTTAATACTCTGTCTCTTATCGCAAGTATGCGGTACCTTTGGGGATCGCTTCGCGCTGATTTCCTCTGAGGTGCAAGACGGTTCCCCGATCTTGGGAAGAAGCTTGGATGTTCTTATAGATGAAATGACTTTCAGTCTCTTTGCGCCCTGTCTCACCACTGCTGTTTCCTCGGAAGGCACGCGCATTTTCGCCGAGCTGTTCGTCGTCAGTTTTTTATTCGCGGAATTTAAACGCGGTTCGAGAGTGTCCTTGATTGTTGACGGGATGTTAGATTTGCTCGACCGAAAGCGATCAATCGCTTTCAGAAACGGCTTTGCCTCCACCTCGGATTTGATTGCGCAAATTATCGCGTTGTTCTCTACATTGTTGGCGCAGTGATTCTTCAAAGTACGACGCGTAAAAGTCTGCCGGGATTTCTTATTACTCTTGATCCTTTTCACTGCCGTATAAAAAGAGGAACCGCGGCGAAGGATGCACTTCTTCACCAAGTTGCCCTCGCTTCTTATAGCATTCTTCGCTCCCGTCATTGCGTCATTCAATCTCGTTTCTAATTCCTTCAGGATGCTGTTCCGCACAATGGCATCTTCATTATCCTGTAAATGAAAAGACATAATTGTATATTGTAGACTTGGGAGATGCGCCTTGCACATCACAAAAATAAACACTCGTGGTAATAACAAAAATAAACGCATATGTGTGTGTGTGTGTTGTGTGTGTGTGAGAGAGAGAGAGAGAGAGAGAGAGAGAGAGAGAGAGAAAAAGAGATTAATTTTATTTGCTATGATTGCAATTGTTCACGCGATTATTATATACGATTAATGCAAAAATAATGACTTACCCCCTTATGACTAAGCACATAAATGCGGCACATATCATACACTTTTAAAAAGACGAAGCGTGTCTAACATGTTTAAAATTTTTAAAGAAAATTATAAAAAAGCAAAAGTAGCAGATTGCCTAACGCAACTAAAGCTATTTTGCCGATAATAAGTTAAAGAAGAGATTATCATATTTCTAAAAAAAGATCATATTTCGATATTTTAGCAAATGAAAATATTTATTGACGTAGCGCATGCTGCAGTGCTGTAAACTATATTTTTTACGTGTACAGGATACATCGTCTACATTTTTACGCGATCAAAATTTGCAGATAGTAAATCTCGATTCTGTAGAGTCGATTCTCTTTTACGATTCTAGTTCTACTACACGCACACTTCATTGCCCAATTTCGTTTCCTTGCAGGTACAATGCGTGATTCATGCTAAATTATCTCGCATTCGTCGGGAGTTAATTGTCAGGTCAGGAATATTAAATAAAAGTAAGATAAATAAATGGTCGCTAAAAAAATGTAACATTTATTAATACAGCTGATGGATATGCAAGCTTGTGTGTGCGATACATTGTGAAGTTTCTACACATACTTATATGTGTAATACAATGTGTGAGCTGAACTTTGGAGCGATTTGGAGCAAAGTTTGTTACTGAGATCATGATTCATTATATCTTACTTCATGGATTATTCAGATTACATATACGTATTATACTCTTCATATATCATAATTTCCAATATCGATAAATTTATATATATATATTTACATTATCTTTCTATAGATATATTGATACTGGAATTATATATGCTGGGAAATAATAGTCATATACTTCAAATAATTTAAGAAATAAACTTGTAAATTTCTATGCGCGCGCACACACGCCGCGCGCG
>NW_017259252.1:445350-449802 GCF_001594045.1 Atta colombica
ATTTTTAAGTTTGAATTAACAAACTGCCATAATCTCACTTCAACAATTCCATTGTCCAGAGATATAATAGTTTAACCACTTATATTTCCACGTCGTGCCCTTCGCTAAAGAAGATATAATTATGTATGTCATCTATATAATATTAATATTTTATTCATAATTCACCATCTTTCAAAAAGAGGTTGCATAAATTAGATTACGTGATCGTAAGTGCACTTGCGTACATTAATGAAAAATATAGGTAAATATTATTTACGAACATTATCAAATACAACAATAAAAATCTTAATGTGTACAATTAATGAACATTTCATTGAGTTAGCCACAATATAAAATAAAGCGTTAATATTTTTAAGATATTTGCACTATGTCTTATATATTGGTCAATTTGAAGCAGAATCATAAGGCTTATAACTTATTTTCGTAAGACTTATAAAAACTTATGACTGGAATGTGTAACTTAACAGATTATTTCTTGTTAGACATAAGATTTACGAGAAATCATAGATATTATGATTAATGGCTTTAAGCTCATTCTACAATTGCATAAGCGTTTTGTAAGTTGTAAGTCGTTGCAATTGTAAGAATTGATTAATCACAGTCGAATATATTCTCCT
Organism: Atta colombica; assembly: GCF_001594045.1. Lineage (NCBI taxonomy): Eukaryota > Metazoa > Arthropoda > Insecta > Hymenoptera > Formicidae > Atta > Atta colombica. The sequence goes on from NW_017259252.1 coordinate 445,968, forward strand.
CATATTATCTGATCAATTTTTACAATTACAATTATACAATTGAGGATATTTTAATTTTCAAAATGCGTTTTGTTCAAAATTTCATTGTTTTTTTAGTTAGAGATTTAATTGGTTAGAGATGTGGCGAAGTATTGAATGACTTATAAGCTACTCTGAGATTAGAACGTATTTTTTCAACATTAATTTATATGCTGAAAAAACATACATTTCGAAGTGCGTTATGTTTTTTAATTAGAAACAAAACAAAATGCATTTATTTAATATTTTTAACAATTGTTAAGTAATTTTGTTTAATATTTCACATCCTACTGATTGACATATTGTTCTTTTTGAAGTGTATAGTTTTCTTTCTGTGCGTACTTTCTTTTTTTCTCGTTTTCTAAAAATTACAAATTTTGGACAAAAAGCATTTTGAAAATCTGCTCCTCAATTGTAGAATGGGCTTTATAGTGTACGCAATATCATAACTTCAGTCAAAAATTCTTATAAATCTTACAAAGAACAAGCAATAAATCTTAAGATTCTGCTTAAAATTTACCCATTAGTCATCTTTGTTCTTTTTTTAATTTATTATTTAATTTTGAAATATAGTTATTTAAACACAATTAGTGTGCATATATTATGGTATAAATTAAAAAAATGTCATTTATACAATGAACTGTAAAGATGATTCATGTGTATAAGTCAAATATATACATATATATGTTTATATACAAAAATATCTAAAAATATATATAAACATTAAATTTTAAATTGTCTCGTTCTGTGAAAATAATATATAATTAAGAACATCTTGAGATATAAATTTATCAAAAGTATATATAATATATAAAGTATTATTGTCTTGTTTATAAATACATCAAGTTATACATGGAAGACCTATTAAAAATTATGTTAAAAAGATAATATTTCTTATATATCATTTCTTATGTAGCAACATAGATATTGTAATATCATTATCGTAATATCATTATTGTCATAAAATACTTCAATTACATATTTGATCAAAAAATCGAATCGTTTCCATATAAATACCAAAATTTTAATATAATTGAAGATGTTTATACAAATTGATTTGTAAATATACAAAATCTCTCTCCCACCTTCTTAGTTATGCACAAATGAATTTATGTTGGATTAGGCACTAATGGATTGCAGTGTTAATGCTAAACAGCATATAAAATTAGTCGCTGATCAGAAATAAATGATTATGACAATACACACAGTCTTATGTCAGTATTACAAATGTCACTCCCACTATTTACATCGAAATTTACCTTACGCATTGATTTGCTGGGCGATGTAGAAAGATTGCTCACATATGTTAGTTTCAAATGAGATTTTACTCCTCTTAAAGAGTGATATTGGCTATTTGGCAATCGGCTGTTGGGATTGTTCCCAGTAAGATCGAGAATGGAAGGACCTAATGCTGCTCCAACCTGTATATCAATGTGTACACACACACACACACACACACACACACACACACACACACACACACACACACACACACGCACACGCACACACACACACACACACACACACATATATATAAAGATATATTACAAAAGATTGAATAAAAAGTGAAAACAAAATATATTTACCGCTTCAAACACTGTCGGCGTATATTTTGGAGGAATAAATACGTGATTCATAGTTTTATTCACATCGCGAATTCTGGCGGGCATTGTATTCACCAAACGACCAGAGTTATAATTACATTCTAGAGTATAGCTACGTGTTAGACCAGTCATCTTATACACTGCTACACGCCCCGAACCTTCTCTAGACATACCATCTCGTTTGTCTCTATAAGAACATATGTTCTCAACATTCTAGTTTCCAACAACAATGTAAAATTGAATATATAATTTCTGATGGTAGTAAACATACTTACATGATATACATATTTCGTTCCGCGAAATTGCACGACGTGAAATGAAAGTGTGGATTGTTAAGAGACATCAACTTGGGTAGCAGCATGCATGCGATAGTATCTTCTGGATCAGTAAAGTGGTTTCCATACATGAAAACACCTTTCTTTGAAGCATGACCATGAAGATCAATATATAAATATAATCCAGAATTATCTGAAGATTTTGGTATTTCGCCCATATCAACGATTGTATATGTTAATTTGTCACTTGTTTTAATTTCTGTAGTGTTATTTTTACTTTTTTCTTTAAATAAATCCTCACTTTCATCTATAACAAAGGAAAAATTAAATGTGGAGATGCATAGCTGCATATAAAAAAATGACTGACTTATTAGTGGCTCGCAAGTTGATTCCAATCGTCACCACATATACTATATACATCGTATACGAAGAGAAAATCTCACATATATATGTTACATGTATAATTATAAACATAAATGAAATATTTAAATACATAAAAAATATTACTATCATTAAATGTTTGCATTGTATGATCACAGTACTTATCTGCAGTTATCATTAATCAACAAATACTAAAGAATAGCATATTTTTTTTATAAAGAGAAATTATTATTATCAATAATATAATATATGAAATATATTATTGAGACTTGATATAAAGTGAATATCAATACCAATAACTGCGGTGTCCAAATGTTTTAACATTGATAAATGTTTCTCGTTAGTATCCAAAGTACATCTGTTTTTTTCATCTAATGACATAAATGTTACCTGTTAAAAAAATAATAACGTTATATACAAGACGTCCCGAAATTCGAGAGTAACATTGTAACATAAAATTTAAAAAAATTAAGTACTAAAAAGTGTAAGCTATTTTTTTTCCATAAAATAAAAAATTTTTAAGTATAAATGTTTAAAATTTGACTAATTATAAATGTTGGTTAAAAAGTCATTTGTCTGTATGACTGATAACGTATGTACAATAGCAATGTTTTGTTTAGTATCTAATACCATTGCACATGAATGACTTTTTAATCAATATGGCTTATGGTTAATCAAGTCTTAAATGTTTTTACTTACAAAACTATTTTATGGAAAAAAATAGCTTAAACTATTATTTATTACTTAATTTTTCATGAAATTTCATACAAATTACATTAATGTATCCTCGAATTTCGGGACACTCTATATATGTAAAACAATAATATCGCCGTTTGATGTAACGCAAAATATAATATTAACAATTATTCTTTAAAATTCTTTGATCTAATTTACAAATATAAACAAATGTTATCAGAAGAAATTCTGTAGGTTTTTGTCATACTTGTTGCAACAGTCTTGTAGTTGTGTCACGTACAGCGTTTGCTATTGGCGCAGTTGAATTTATAATGCTTACATTACTGTTCACAATTTCTAAATTTATGTTCGATAGATCGTCAGTTAGTTCGCTCGGTAGTTGATAAGAATTGTGATAATATCTACAAGTATATAAAATTTCACTGTGTAATATGCATTAAAATTGATTGCATAATATGTAAACTCTATATTATGAAGAACATTGAAGTTTAATTAAAAATATAGGTGCCTTACTTTATTAAGTTTCTTGCAGCATATATCGTGGGATGCTCTACTTCAGAAGGGCTTAGATAAACTCTATTCAGATTTACTCCTTTAGTGTCCATTCGATAATGACCTTTAGCAACACCATCTGGATTGAGCATCGGTATCAATTTGAACACATATAGGCGACGTAAATTTATAGCAATCTGATCTTCTCGATTCAGTAAAAAATTGAGGAAACCATTTAGTACAAAGCTAGATGGTGTTTCACCTGGATGGACTCTGGCACTAATAAAAATTACCTAAATACAGACATAATTTATATACATATGTATATAAATCTATGTATATATACATATATATTATTCTATATATATA
>NW_017259252.1:449864-451311 GCF_001594045.1 Atta colombica
TATAATTATAATTATAATATAATTATAATTATAACACACACACACACACACACACAAAATACAATGTATTGTATTTTGTGTGTGTGTGTGTGTGTGTGCGCGCGCGCGCGCGCGTGTGTGTGTGTGTAAGGTGTATCATTTTAAATGACGCACTAAATAAAATATCTCTTGAACAGTGCATTTTAGAGAAAAATTTCGACAAAAATTATATGGTTTAAAAATGGATAAGATGGTGCTATTGATCTTGAAGAATTGTTTTAAGGTCACGTAAAAGTCATCATCAATTTCTTAAATGGAATCCCATATATTTCATTGCATGTTCTTGTAGTTTACCTTGAGAGCTTTCTAAAACACTATAAATTCATTTTCATTAAATACTTTTCGAGTTATAAGACTTGCAAATTACACCGCCAGCATTAGCATTATCACTTGGATAACATTTGATGATTCTGAATAACATTCAAGAGGTTTTAATTGTCGGACACCTTGGATAATGCTAATGCCGGCGGTATTATACCATTGAAGCCTTATAACTATAAAAAGTACTTATAAAACTACTAATAAAAATGAACTTAATTATAGTGTTTTGGAAAGCTCTTGAAGCAAGCTACAAGAATATATAATGAAAATCGATTAATACAAACTATAATATTATGGGCTAATGAGAGTCAGCGCGAACGGAGGTGCGCAATAAATAATTTATGAATAATCTTGTTAATTCATCCGTGATCATTTTTATTCATCTTAAAAAAAACTTGAGATGAAATGAAATATGTAATGAAATATATGGGATTCCATTTAAGAAGTTGATGATGACCTTTATATGACCTTCAAATAACTTTCCAAGGTCAAACCAATAGCCATCTTGTCCTCCTTCATACCATATAACTGTTATCGGAAACATTTTTCTCTAAAATAGTTCAAGAAATTTTTAGTGCGTCAATTAAAATTTATACCCTGTATGTACATATAGATTTTATTTTTAAAAATAAAAATCCTTATAATAAAATACCTTCTTGTCTCGAAATTTGTAAGACCTCTCCTCACTTTTCTCAGGAAACATGTTACTCAGTCTATCTTCTCTCTCCGTTGATATGTTATGATAAGAACTTATTGTTAATATATCTAATCTACGATCTTCCAGAGATTTTATTGCACATTCTCTATGATAATAGATATCATCTGTATATATTACACTTCTTTTTTCCATTCTCATATCAATTTTTCTCAAATAACTTTGTAAGTCTGTATATGAGAATGGGTAAGTAAAAGCAAAATAAGTAATAGCTTTTGAATTTTCTGGAGTATAATAGAGGAACGATAAAGTAAAGTCGTTTCCTTTTTGATCAACCTACAATGTTAAATAATACGCTATATGTTTGTCACACAATTATTACACATGTTTATGATCTTGTTATATTCTTAGATACATATTCTTATATATATA
>NW_017259252.1:451411-452168 GCF_001594045.1 Atta colombica
AAAATATGTGTGTGTATTAAAACTGTGCTACAATTACAGTATATGTAGGTCTCTCGCGAATCCGTTCCCAGTGCAAGTGTCCTGGTACAATCTTAAAGACTGGACACATCCCTTGGCTGAACATCTTGACTTGTTTATTCAAATTGACTATATTAAATCTAACTGAGACGCTCAGATGATTAGACTTGACACCGAAATAAAACCACGTCCTATTATTATTTTGAAATTGTGTACCGTGACAATCGTGCTTTGTCCATAAGTTGAATTCGTAATCCAACGTGTCTTTGGAATTTAAACTGTTGATTGGTTTACCTTCAATCTCGTAGACATCTAAAAATAATAAAATTGTATCGTTGATATTGTATCGTTACAGTACATTAGCAATCGTACATCTCATTACAATATGTTTAGATTTCTCGCAAGAAGACACCTAACATCAGATTTTTTTTAATCAATAAGTACAAGAAAAACAATTCTCCTGTCCAATAACATTATGTTAATATAGGCATGAAAATGTACAAAATAATCAGAAGAGATAAACAAAGTAACACAAATATATATTTCACTACTTATTTTATTAATAAGAAATTAACATTACTTGCTTGTAGTATACATTCTATCTTTATTGGATAGTCACACAATGCTTGAATAGTAATTAATGAAATGTTATATTATTCTTTTTAGAGATGTAACCGGAGATATCCGGCTAGTATCAGGTTTCTGGAAATAAATAAATAAATAAATAAATATATATATA
>NW_017259252.1:452268-466772 GCF_001594045.1 Atta colombica
AGTCCTCTATTATGTAATTTTCGTAATAGTTAACAAGATATTAATTAAAATTCGCCGAATATTGATTTTCAATCATTTTTTAATCAATACTTGATATATCTTGTTAACTTTTGCAAAATATTAAAGGACTTTTCGACTTAGTTTAGTTTACACATAAAATATTTGGCGGATAGTTTGTTCTGAAGCACCCTGCATATATGTGACTGAAATTTTATATTGAAATGACATCATGGTGACATCATGAAAACCCTGAAAACTTCTATTACTTTTATTATCACTGACATATTCTTTTTAAATATAATATCCGATATCTGACAAATATCCAATATTTAGTCAAATATCAGTAATAAAAGTTTTCTGAATATTCAGACCATGATGTAAGTCATTTCAATACAAAATTTCAATCGCATATATTGCAAGAAAACCAGATAGTAGCTGAATATCCAGTTTCCCTAATTCTCTTAGTAGAGTTTCAATTGCACCTTTCAATTGCATATATATTATATAAATGATATTAGACAAAATTTTCTTCCCATTTTATTTTTCAAAATTATCATCTGTTCTCACACAAAACAGCAACATCTTTCTTCCTTATTCTCATTCTGCAATATTTAACAGTCAGTATATATAGATATATATAGATATATATGATAAAAAAAAGTTGCGTAACGATAATGCAATGACATCAAATTGATATTAAAAGTTTCAGAACTAGAATATTGATTAATTTTCAAATTTCTAAGTTACATAAATTTTCTCCTGCAATATTTTTTAAACAATCAAAAGATATTCTGTTAGAAGAATAGGATAGTATTGCACTGTAGTTTGCAGTTGCTACACTATTCAAGCACGAGCCTATTCCAATAAAAATAGAATCTGTATTAAAGACAAACATGAGCCAACTTCTTATTAATAAAACAAATAAGTAACATATTTTTAAAATGTTGATACATATTATTTCGCCTATTCGTTGTAGATTCATAAAAAGCGTTCCTGTATCAGGAGATAACTGTTACCTTTTTCGAAATTTTCCGGAATCCTCACTAGTTCCACTTTGGCTAGATTTGCTGAGTCAAAGTTGTTAAGAAACACAAAGCCACCACAAGTAATGTTTTCGGCCGTGCTCGCCATGACGCATCAGAGAGTTACGTCTATTGTCGAAAGACGAGACACAGATGACAACAAATTGCTGGTTCATGTGATATTGTTGTACATCCGCTTGTGGAAAGCAAAGCGCGATATAATTGTTGTTCGACTTTTCTCAGATATGATTGCGCTCGTTTAGCGACAGCATCTTCTTCGTTCTTGCTGAGTGAATCGATGAAATCTGATCGGATAGTTTTCTCAAATAATCATATGATCTCTATTTATGCTGTCGGCCATACACATACTGGGGTGTCATGCGCAAGAGGCTACAATTCTCAAGCTGTGATATGTATAAATAACAAGATCGGTTCATCCTTAGGCTCAAGAAATGTCGAAAATATAATTTTCTCTACTTTAAAAGATTTTCGATCATCCTGTCACGAACGAATGAATAAAGTTTTTAATGCAGCTACAGTTTACCGTACTAGCAGATGAACATTTTATTCAGAATTTTTATATGATAATTGAAACACTTTGCACGCGCGCGCGCGCGCGCGACACAACACACACACACACACACACACACACACACACACACACCAATTTAGAAAAGTTTGCATCTTTTCTTTAGAATTTCTTTCTTCTAGAATTTTTGATAAATGTGAATTCTGAAATAAGATTTCTAATGCTGTAATTTCTGATGAAATAATCTTGTAAAATTTGATAAAATGTGAGATATTTTTTTAAGAAGTTTTTAAATAAATAAAATTTTTAAATAAAATGAAAAAAAATCTTAAAATTTAAGATATTTTTATTTTTTAAATACATCTATGTGCATAATATAATATATCTAATATATCTAAACAAAATGTTACAAAAATTAAAAAATACTCTAAATTAAACAAATTTTTTAATTTTATTAGAAATTTTAAAAATATCTTATTAATTTCAGAATTTACATATATAAAAAGAATTCTAGAAAAAAATGTTAGACTTTTCTAAAGTAAATTCAATTAAAAAAAAAAACAGAAATTTTCTAAAACATAAAATTATTTAAAAGTTCTGAAAAATTACATGAAAAATTCAAAGAAAAATTTTCACCGCAATGACATGTCATCCACGGAGTAAAGCCGGTTCTACATTAGCTAATCTGAAGCTTGCATTTTGAAATCAATACTTCAAATTGGCTGTCGCAACAAATTTGCGATCGGCTTGCAACTAGGGATTGATTGTATCTTCAAATTTACTAGATGTTGACTAATTAAATAATCAGTATTTTAGTAACTTCGCTCACTTTTATAATTTTGATCTCATTTCAAGATATAGAATCGATTCCCTAACATAGAACCAGCTTAATAAGATCAACCACGTCATCTCTCATGTGACTACCAACTGTGAAACGCGAATATGGAGCAGTATTCATAGTCCGTTTTTATTTTAAAATCGTCTTAGGGTGAAATCACACGGTCCGGAATAGGATTATGCGGAATGCGTCATTGAAGCAACTAATCAGCGCTATTCCGCATTTAATGTTGCAGATTAGCGAATGTGTCATTGTTCTTGTAATAAACTGTCACATTTTGAGAGATTAAAATAATTTGATGCTGAATGATATGATGGAATTGCATAATGTCGAGACGAATGAAACAAAATGACAACAGGTTTTAGATCGGAATCAGACTATGCATTGAAGATTGAGATTGATGATTAAAGATTGAAATTTCAAATTCAAGAATTAATTCAAGAAGTTTCAACGAGCAGAAAGAAATTTGGCTTCTTTTGTTCTAATTGATCAAACTTCAATCTTTCAATCTTCAATCTCATTCTTCAATGCGTAGTCTGATTCCAGTCTTACAACACCTCTTGTAGATCGACGATATGACGAACTAAGATGTCGTAAGTCAATCCGAGAACTGCATTAACATCTTAAGACATTATATTTAAAGGCCAATTGTTTCACTTTTTGATAAATTTTACCTGTGAGATAAATTTGATAAATCACGCATATAATTGGATAATGCTTGCTACTTACCCAATAGGTAAAATTTACCAACAGGTGGAACAACCGACCCTGAGGATGAAATCACATGGTCCGGAATAGGACTGCGGAATACAGAATGCGTCAATGTCAGTATCGCAGCCAATACGATAGCAAGATTCTAATTCAGCTAACAATCCAACAAAACAACAACTTAAAACAGACTTAAAACTTGCAGCACATGCTTGTTTTCCTTTTGAATTGTTAGTTGGAGTAATTGAATTAGAATCTTGCTATCATATTAGCTTGCTACCATATATGCTGTTGCAGTAAGATTCTAATCCAGCTAGGAATCAGCAGAAAACAAGTATCGTGTGGCATAAGTTTGAGAGAGAGAGAGAGAGAGAGAGAGAGAGAGAGAGAGAGAGAGAGAGAGAGAGAGAGAGAAAGAGAGAGAGAGACGCTTGCAAATTGAACACAACTGAATACATAGATTTGTTCATGTCGCACACTGCAACATGCTCCAATTAAGGTTGTCGCGTCGCATGCTCTAACATGATCCAATGTGCTTCTATCATAGCTCCTACTCATTCCAATGCATTTATTAGAGTGAGGAATTATGGCAGAAACATGTTAGAACATGTTGGAGCATGTAACACAAACAAACTTCATGTAATCTTTCCACCATGGCTTTAGGACCCATCCTATTTCATTCTATCGCACTCTCATCAAAATAGAAAAAGACACCACGAGTCCTAAAAGCCACATTAGAATCTCTATAACAGCATCTAGACAATACTGAAAGGATTGCTGGTTGGTTCCGCTATTAACAGTCGATTGACGCTATTGTTAACTAGCGACAGCCAATGGCAGGATAATTCTGCAAAAAAGCGTGGCTTTCATTGGCTGTTAGTATTTAACGATAGTGACAACTCGATAAAATATTTAGAGAATCTCGCAACAGCAGTATAAATTAGCATACACGTTATATAGATATATCATTACAAAATATCATATATATTGACACGCTGTCAGACATATTTTGCTCACTTGTACAATTTTATTTTACTCTCTTTTATCTTAGATTATTTAAATAGTTTGAATTCAACTTTATTGTCGCGTATAAGAGCAAGCAGTTATTTGAATTGCGCGGCAAATGCGGTGATATATTTTTGGTTTTGACTGTTAATGGCAGACGGGCATGCGTGCGAATGCAATGTCCAGATTCTGTTATAGAGACTCAACTCCATATAAACTATTCATTTCCGGCTTTAAAGGTACCATTTCATGCGATGCTAAAACGCTTAATACTCGTTTCATTTGTTCACTTTATGTAATTTTATCTATGGTTGACGCTAAAAAGTTCGTTTCCATCCAACTTTCTAGCGGGTCCATTCTTGTAATATAAAATTTTGTACATTTTTAATTGGAAATCATCACTCGTATTTGACACATTTATTGGACACGTTTTAACAAAATTCGAATTTTGTTATGTTAGTTGATGCTCTTAGTTATATTTATTTCTAATGCTTGTTTTTAGACTCCTGTCATATTTTAACGTTCAATTTGAAATGATACATCATGTTGTACACCCAAGGACTTCGATTCTTTCCCTCAGTTATTTTTTTAAAACTTCCAAAAATTTAGGTTATTTCGTCCTTACGTCAAATTTAGTTGTAAATGAATGTAAGATTTAGTTAATCGTGCACGAATTATAATATGAGCATATTAATGTAAAAAAGTGGTCATTTTTCAGTTTGTTTCGAGGGAAAAAATCGAAGTTCTTAAGTGTATACGCACCGGTAGGAATGGTGGCGTTCAGCGCGCGGCGCTATGCACTCGTACCAAAGCGCATATATATGTGTTACTGCATTCTAGTACGAGCTCTTGTGCTGTGTCTTATATAATCTGTGTGCGGATGTCCTTCCCATTCTGCCGAGACTGCGCTTTTATGCTGCGTATCGCGTGTTACATGATATCGTACTTCGCGTATTCTCTGTGATTTTAAAGACAATTATGCTTTTCTTGTCGCTTTATTCTTATATTCTTATATTTTAGTGGCTTTCGCTTCTGTTCATCGGAGCTTGTATGCGTACAGATGAAAACCATCCCATTGTCCCCTCGATCCTGGGAGTATGGGGAATCCTCTGTGTCGTGCTTCAGTATCGCTTCTGATCTGGCAGCGTTCTTGAAAACGACAGACCCTAATATAGCGGACATTATCTCTAGTGATGTCAGTGAAAAACATGCAGGCACTAATGAGCCTACTGAGTTGTGAGCAACGTTATTTCGTCCTTGACTCTAGTATGATTTCTCGCAAGAACAAAGGTAAGAAGAACAAATCTTCTCCTCAGCCCCGCTCGCCCCCTTATGTTAATTCGAACATAAATACGGCCCGCCTCGAATATTCGTAAAGGCATAGCTATCTCCTGATCGCATTCTCTGGAATCCCTTTGCATTAAAAATTATATATCATGGGTGCTTGTTGATAAATGCCCTCATACCCCATGCTCTTTTGCTGATCCATCTACTAATCGCTTTGCTTTATTAACGGATAATTCCTCTTAACTCAAGTCAAGTCCTCATTTAGAAACAATGGAGATTGAATAATGGAGATTATCACCTCTGATAAAACCAATGTCTCTCTCTGGCGAAAATACGGAATTTTATAAAACATTGACAACGTTCGATGATGATTTTTTAAGCGTTTATACGTTTTCAAATTTTATAAAAACGCTTACAGAACACCATTAGGGTTTGAAACACTTTCAGAACGCTTATGAATACAGTATACCAGGCGTATAAGCTTAAATTCGCTGTTTTTTAGTCAGAAAAACACTTTTTTTTTTTCTTAGGAAGCAAAAACAAATTTATTCAAAGTACTTGCCCTCGCTAACTATACATTTTTCCCACTTTTCGGACAATTTGTGTATACCACGCCAAAAAAATTCCTTCGAGACAAACCACTCATCAAGCCATTTTCGGACGTCTTCGTAAGAATCGAAGTGCCGCTCAGCGAGCGCGTGGTCCATCGACAAAAACAGATGATAGTCAGAAGGTACCTCTGATGAGTAAATGGGATGGGGTAGCACCTCTCAGTTGAGTGTCTCCAAATAGTTTTGGACCATTGTTGACGTGTGCGATGGTGCATTGTCGTGGAGGAAAATCAACTTGTCATGTCTTTTCCGATAATGCGGCCTTTTTTCATACAGAGTACGGTGCAATTTGATCAGTTATTGGTGGCGGTGAGCGTTAACAGTTTCATCAGTTTTAACAGCTCATAGTAGATGACATCCTCCTGATCCCACCAAAAGCACAGCATCGTCTTCCGTCCGAAGCGATTTGGTCTTGAGGAAGATATTGATTGGACGGGATCAACCCAAAATTTCTTGCGTTTAGGATTCTGAAAATAGATCCACTTTTCATCGCCTGTCACAATCCGATGCAGGAACGACTTTCTTTTTTATCTGGCAAGCAGATTTGGCACGTGTTTTAGTGTCGCTCCATCTGCCTATCGTGCAGCACCCATTTTCCGATCTTTTGAACCTTCCTCATGGCATGTAGCCGCATGGAAATGGCTGCTTGAGAAACACCCAATTGCTCGGCAAGCATTTTTTGCGATTGGGTATCGTCCTCGTCCAAAAGAGTCTACAATTGACAATCCTCAACTTTCCTGGGCCGATTTTCACGTTTCTTGTTACTCAAGTCAAAATTGTCATTGAACCTGCGAAACCAATCTATGCACGTTGTTTCCGATAAAGCATTGTTGCCATAGGCCTCCACAAGCATTCGATGCGAAATCGGCAGCCGATTTTCTTCAAATTGAAACAGAAAAGCAAAGCTTCCCGTATATGCTTTTTTTTTTAGCAAAAAACTAGACATGATTACGAAAGAAAAATGTATGTTGTTATATGAAATTGCTGATGTGCACTGGTTAATGTTGACAGATGTCAAACAAAAAAAAGTGTGTTGTGTGCCCAGGGCTTTGTACACTAATGCTACCTATGAGCAAACAGCGGATTTAAGCTTATATACCAGGTACTCTTTCCTCTTTGCTCCTAATGTAGATCTTCCCATCTCGACTGATTGAGGGCTCTCCATGGCCCTTTCACACCTCCTGATTCCCTGTCCCAGATCCCCCTTATTTCTCCCTATTATTCCCCCTACTCCCTATCCTTACAATCCATCCCTACCTCACACTCCCCCCCGTCGCCGACCCCCACCTAAATTCATTTCTCCCCTCAATTTTTTTCTTCCAACCTCGCTCAATTGATCCACAGTCAGATGAGACTTTTATTAGCGCGTTAACTTCTCTCATTAACCACTTTTCGGGTATAATTACCTCATCGTTAAGAGACACACAAATTCAAGCGTATATATACCCTCCGTAAGAGATTCTTCGGGATTTTCCTATCAGCTGTACCATAATGACGATCACAGCCTCAATTAACAACACCGTCTCTACAGGACTGGAAGGTCGCGGTGGCTTAAGCAATAAAAATGATATCGAGAAAATAGCGGAAGCTATTTTTAAAATCATTCTTTGTGAAACGTATCCTCCTACCTGAATTTCATATAGGTTTTGGCTGGGTTTTGACTGTATGCTGACATCTCTCTCGCGATTCGCGATATGACCATTTATTATTAATTAAAAATCCTATTATATATTTCATTCTCGATTTTTCAAGTAAATTCCTTCTATCGAAGCTGTTGGCATACAGCTTTGATTAAACTCTATTACTCTTAACATTGTGTAAACTTAACATGTATCACTCGAATTCCTTAACCTCTCCAGTCTCGACAATCTTATTGCTTTCATGGCAAGCCAAGATTTAACTCTCTTAATGGATGCTCTTAACCACACATCACTCCTTGTGAAGCATCCCTCGACCAAACAGGGAGAGTCGCATCATAAGCGAGACGGTCGATTGATATACTTGCGTTATACTTAATCCTAGTCTACTTTTTATTCTCATCCTACTAGAACTCCCTCTATTGAGTTAGCGATCGCCTCGGCCTCCTTTGCGTCATTATGCGAATGTGCTGTATTCGAGGAGACGCGTGGCAGCGATCATCATACAAATCGATTGTCATGTCAAATACGCATCTTATTTCTCTAATAAACTTAGGTTTATCAAAAATCAATAAAACCAGGCATGTATTGAAATCTCAAAAGCTTCTTCTCATTGTTAAATCCGTTATGAGTCTCCCTGTCAACGATCCCATTTCTCAATATAACCAATTTTACTCGGATGTATTTGATTTTCTCTTCATCCCCTTCACATTCTCACGCCTCAGACACTAACACTCGTAACATATCCTCTAAGTGTTCCCCGCTTCCCGCCTCTTGGTGGATTCCGAGTGCACTCGGGCAATTCATCGTCGTTCGGAGTTTTGCAAAGAGTATCAGTCCCGACCTTGGAAAATTATGAACTTTATCCGCCCAACCATCAACATCTTCCTCAAGACCAAATCGCTTCGGAAGACGATGCTGTGCGTTGATCAGGAGAGTGTCATCTACTACGAGCTGTTAAAACCTGGTGAAACTGTTAATGCTCACCGCTACCACCAACAACTGATCAAATTGCATCGTGCTCTGCATAAAAAAAGGCCGCATTATCGGAAAAAACATGACAAGCTGATTTTCCTCCACGACAACGCACCATCGCACACGTCAACAATGGTCCAAAACTACTTGGAGATACTCAACTGGGAAATGCTACCCCATCCCGCTTACTCATCTGGCACCTTCTGACTATCACCTGTTTTCGTCGATGGGCCACGCGCTCGCTGAGTTCACTTCGATTCTTATTATACGAAGACGTCCGAAAATGGCTTGAGTGGTTTGCCTCGAAAGATGAGGAATTTTGGTATACACAAATTGCCCGAAAGATGGGAAAAATGTATAGTTAGCGAGGGCAAGTACTTCGAATAAATTTGTTTTTGCTTTCTAGGAAAAAAAAATGTGTTTTTCTGACTAAAAAACCGCGAATTTAAGCTTATACACTTATAAGAACGAGGTGCGTGAATGTCGTAAGAGTCTTAGAAAAGCTAACGACAGGCCTGAGTTTTGCCAATCACTGGATGGCAGGACCCCGACAGCGGATGTCTGGCATATGCTCAAACGGTTCCGCAACCGTAAATTACCTAATACCTAGTACTAAAAATCGCGACAATAATTCTATGATAATCCGGTCACCATTCTCGAAGTCACTGACAAAATCTGTCCTTCTTGCTCACCTCCACTTTCTAACTTATCGACTGACTTTGAGATTAATTCCTTATTCATGAATTCCCCTTTCGAACTTAGTGAATTTCGAGCTGTCCTTGCCTCTGTTAGATCTTCCAATCCTGATTTGGATCGTATAGATTACAAAATCCTGAAAACGCGTCTGAGCTTCTTCAATGTCTCTTGTATATTATTAATAATCTCTTCCGCTACTACCTCTTCCTCCTTCAATGGCTACACTCGTTAATACACCTTATTAATAAGCTTCATGGAAAGATGTGCGTCCCATCTCCTCCATCTCCTGCTTTCTTAAAATTCTTGAAAAATTAATCCTTAATCGCCTTTACTGGATAATAGAATCTTCCAACTACCCCATTCTTTCTAACTTTCAGTTTAGTTTCAGAAAGTTTCGGTCATGTCAGGATAACCTCTCTATCTTAACAACTGCAATTCATGAAGGCCTTGAATTCGCCAACTGTGCAGTTTTTGTCGACATCAAATCTGCATTTGATAATTTTGCCCCACATCCTAGTGAACGATTTACTGGAACTTCAATTTCCCTCTAAAAATTGTTAAATTTATCAAGAATCTCATTTCTTTAGACAAGTTAATTTGTCATCCATGGGCTCTCACGATACTGAAAACCTCTCACAAGGATTCTCACCAAGGGTCGGTCCTTAGCCCCACATTTTTTAATATCTATCTTCGTAAACTGGAAGATCCATCCTCAAATCAACACACGCTCTACTCTCCAATCGATCGAGAGCTCGCTGAATCATATCACCGAACATTTACAAGACCAAGGGCTTGACGTTTCACCGTCCAAAACGCAAATGATGGTATTCTTCAAACGCCGTGCTCCTCCCCTCCCCGAGCATAATGGCATATAGTGTCGGGTATCTGTGTTAGGACCCACATCCTTTTCCCAACCCATCGCATCCTCAGTATTACTTTGGACTCCGGCCTCACTGGCCGTCCTCACCTTGAGAATACAGCTATCAAAGTCAAAAACACTATAAGTTTTGTCCGCAATTAGGAATACATGGGGGGCTCATCCCTAGCTTCTTGGGATCTATTGTTCTATGCTTAGAGCCTTCATTGAATATAGCTCGACAAGCCTTGTATTTGGCTTGTCGCACTCTCAAACTTTCTGGAAATTATTCAAAATCATGCGATTCATACTTGTCTGGGTTATCGGACTTCCACCCTAATTAACGCTGTTTTAGCAGAAGTCAAAGAACCTCCTCTCCAGCTTCGTTTCCAATTCCTTGCCGCTAAATTTCAAAACTCTGTCATTGATCATCCTACAGCCGAATTCTTATTTAGATGCTGGCAGATGCTTTCAACTGCCAGCTTCTTCTCCTATCTGTCAACGCACTTCGCTGCTCCTCTTCTCTTCAGGGAGATGGCTATTTCTTGCACGCGTATCGATCAATCCTATTTTCTTCCTGCCTACCGTCATACTTTCTCCTCCACTCATCATACATCTACATTTGTTCGGACCTCTCCTGCCTCATTACTGGCTCTCAAAAAGAAACCTCCCGATCTGCGTGCCACCCATGTATTTGATGAATAATTCACTCGGATTATTGAGGATCCTACTGTATTCTATATCGATGATTTCAAAATCAATAATAACCATCAATAATAACCGTTGGTTCGGCAGTTTACTCACCACAACTCCAAGCCCCTCTCCTATACAGGCTCCCTATCGATTCATCGGTTTTTTCCATGGAGGCCTAAACAATTTAATTATAATGCTTATATAATAATATTCTACCATTGATCTCAACTTAAAATATGTATACATTGTCACAGATTTCCAAAGTGTTCTTAATATACTCTGTAGCTTTAATAATAATAGTTTACCTGTATTACCTATATTATTTCTCGCATCACATCGGTTCTTGTAGAGATGGCTGTGCTCAATATAGATATTAAGTTCATTTGGGTTCCCTCCCATATGGGCGTCACAGGTAATGAAAAGGCATATGCGAGACAAACCAAAGCGGCTCGGGGTGCTACTTCAAAGTCCTCTACTCTGATTACTTTTTCTCGCTGAAGGAAAAGTTTGACAATAAAATTGATCGAGTATTTATTGAATACTAAGAGAGCTTATTACTTTCATCTATAAAAAACTAAGAAACCATGTATTACCGACTTTTGCTTCGCAGAGAGAGCATAGTCATAGTTACGTGTCTTAGAGTTAATCACTATAATTTAAAACATAGTCTTTTTTTAGGAAAAATTTTATTGATGATCCTACGTGCGATTGTGGACACCCTATGCAAGATGCGAATTACTCCAGTTTACGCTGGCCACGCTAAATATGTAAACTTTGCTTTGTTGAAAATCATCAATCCCAATCTGAACGGTCTCGTTGTCCAAGGCTTGCAGAATCCTTCGCCTAGACTCTGACGTTTCTTATACAATTTAGCAAAACATCCAATTGCAATTCTACTTTTGTCTATGGCGCGTGTTTCTGCGCAGCTGACACGCAAGCACAGGGATGTCCTTGTTATCTCTCCTCTTTCCATCCTCAGTGATCTCGTTGTTTTTCCAAATAGCTGTGCTCTCTCGGTGCTGTGAATTTCTTTGAAGGCGCTTCATCTGCCTTCTTTGCTCACAAACCACTTTATGCTCTTATCTGTTTTTTATGCTTTACGTTACGTTCTGTTCATATCTCTGTCTTTTGCTCTGGCCATATTGACCTTCACATCAAATAGGAGGTAGGAGCCATAAACAAAAAAGAAGAAGAAGAAGAAGAAGATACGTATTATTGGAAACGGGGGGAAGAGAGGAGTGCGAAGGGAAAAAATGGGAGATGCTCCGATATTGTCCTTAGCGTAAGGCGCACGATTGAGAGAGAAAGCATAATTGGACGTGATGTCCTTTCTCTGTCTCACACATTTGTTGTACGAGTGAGATATCCCAGTGTCTCGTTCACCAATATTCATAACAATACTTTTATTATGTACAAAATGTTGTAATGTGCAAAATGTTATTATGTACAAAATGTTGTATTGTGCATAAAAAATTTTAATACTGTAAAAAATTTGTATGCATAATTACAATATTACGTGTAATTTTGAGACTCATTGTAATAGCTTTACATGCATTTCTAAATTTGCAGTGTGCAAATGAAATTAATATTTTGTCGCAAGATTGCAAAATTAAATTTATAGTTAAATATAAGAACATATAATAAAATAAATAAAAAAAATATAATATAATGCCGCGCGTCGAACGTCAGGAGACATCATTCCTGCCGATGCGTATATACACATATACACGATATCATATTCAGAAAAATGATAAAAATTTAATATACAGTGTAACTTTTTTAAGTAATGATATGATTTTGAATCGTTATTTCTGAGCTTTATTTTTTCTTTTCCTATTGAGATGAATCATTTGATTTTATTATTTGATATTTTTCTTGCTTCATAATGTTAAATTGTAAATTTGATGCAGTGTAATGAATGCTGCATTTCTGCCAATCTACAAGTGACTTATTGCTCTCAATGAATGAATTTTGAATTTGTAATCGCTGATGAAGACTTTAAAGTCTTGAAATCTTGAAGAGCCGAAACGTTCGAAATAAAATGAAGATAACCATTAACATCTGAGGATTATCTACTTCTCCTACCTCTTCGCATCTACAACAGCATATTCTCATTTAGCCCCTCTGAAACTTTTATTATTTTTTATTTTTATTGTTTATTAATATTTATTAACAACAATTAATTATAAACATGTTTCCGTACCTTATCCGATGCCATTCTCCGTATTTTATATTTTCTTAATTAAAAGTTTCTTGAAATATTGCACGCTTTCATTCTATTTTGCATAGATATTTATCGCAGACATATTTATCGCCATTTACCATGCTTACTTGTCATTCAATTTAATGACATATATACCTAGACCAAGCATTCTCATGCTTTTTAGTAGTGAGGGTAGAAGCCAGAAATTGAAGCTCACAATAAAAGGAACAGAGAATAAGCCTAGATTCACGAACAGCACTTCGATATCGAACACTAATTGGTGAAAAACGGATGATAGAGGTAAATTTTAGTCTTACAATCGGCTTTTTATCAATTAAAGCTCTGTATCAAAGCGCTATTGTCTGTATGAGAATTCGAGTTAAGAATTTCAACCTATCAAAAACTGTGTATTCCACAATACACGATTTCTGATAGGTTGAATTTTTATTCTCTGTTCCCTATTCCTTTTATTATGCAGAGCTCCTAACAATTTAGGTGGAATATTTATAATAAAAGTATGGCCAATAGAGTGCGAATGAGACAAAATCGGAAACGCGCGCATATTTTCAAATACACTTCAAATCTGAAGTGTAAAACTGAAATTGTACACCCAAGAACTTCGATTCTTTCTCTCAATGTTCATAAACTGAGAAATGACCACTTTTCTACGTTGATGCGCATATTCCGTGTGTAATTAACGACACGACTAAATTATATTACGTCCGTTTACAACTAAATTTGACATCAAGACAAAATAACTTGAATTCTTAGAAGTTTTAAAAAAATAACTGAAGAAAAGAATCGAAGTCCTTATGGTGTACATATAACAATGGATTGATGGACGTTTAGCAGAACACAACTATTTTATGAATGTCTATGAGATAAGATCATTCCTTTAGATCTAAAAATATAATTCAGCGCGAAGAAAACTTTCAACAATTGCAAGATAAATATTCTGTTGAATGCAAAAGGAGAGAGCCAATAATTTTATAATGAATAAATTAAAGAAGAATAACAACAGAGGTAAATAGAAATAGAATAAGTAAAATTTGTTTAAAAATAAATAGTATGAAAGGAATGAAAATTCATTTAAAAATCTTAAAAATAAGATTTTAGGAGTAAATTTATTACCATTTTAAGAATAAATTTAAAAACATAAGGTAAAAGTAAAGACTCTTTAATATTAAAAGAAAATTAAATAAAAAAAGGGCATCTAGAAGTCCGGGCGTGGAAATTGATACGCAAAATGAAAACTGATGAAAACATAGTATATAAAAACTAATTATCTATAATTATCTATAATCTATAATATCGATCTATATAGCACAGAATTTGCAGCAGTGTTGCTGCAACTTTTGTGTAACTTTGTGCTTTAGGGCTTACAGAGTATACTTAATTTTTTATTAGATATGTGTGTGTGTGTGTATATATATATATATATATA
>NW_017259252.1:466811-470050 GCF_001594045.1 Atta colombica
TAGTATAATTAAAATAGTATAATAATAAAATAATAAATCAATATATAGTTACTTCTTTCTATCTCCATTTTTACATCAAAATATTTCTGCATCAAAATGTACTGGACTAATATACAATATATAATCGTTTAATACAATAATTTATTCATATTTAAAAAATCACAAAAGCAAATTCTTATTAACTTAGTAACACTGAATTATTAGATGGAATCCAATCTTAACGTTCTGTGCTTTTAAATTTTTCGTCTTTTTGAGTCTCGTGAAAAACGACACACTTTAATACCTTTTTTGGCAGAGTTTGTGCAATAATCTGTTACACAAGCATTGTAGTTTTAATCAACAACAACAAATCCCTGGTGGAAAAATTGCTGAAATTATTTGTTTTGAAATATTTTTCAAAATTTCAACATTTCAAAAAAATTTCAGTTTAATTTCAGCGATTTTTAGAAAAATTCATTTTTGACAAAATTTCAGAAAAATTTCAGCAAAATTTTCAGATAAATTTCAGCAAGAATTTTAGAGAGATTTCAAAAAATTTCAAAGAAATTTCGATCGGATTTCAGTGATTTTTTAATGTTAACTGAAAAATTCAGTTTCAGTGAAATTTCAGCAAATTTTCAGCAATTTCGCTGAAATGTTCCAAAATGGATTAATTTCAACAAAACTTTTTCATCAAGGATAGGTTAAGTTATAATGATTATTTAAGAAATTCATGTTTTTATTTCATTAAAAAATATAACTCCATCGTCAATCTACTCCACCTCGCCACTCACTTCTCCTTAAATTTGAATAACTCGCCGAATAAAATGATCAACAAACGAATCAGCACTCATCTCTGACACACAGAAATCTCACTCGAAACATTGTAAATGACTGGGTAAATGATATACACTAATAGTACACACGACACGCAATTTCCGCTTTTGCCTCAATTTGGCGGATCAATCATAAATTACCCTGTTGGCTGTACTCTTATTATAGGTATACTTTAGAATATTAGTTGCTTTCCATTTATACACAAGTGAAACTGAGTTTGAAGTGAGCTGAGTATTTTATATTCAGATTAATAACGTCATTTGCTTACTTTAATAAAGATTATCACAGGTCAACACAGGTTCATAATTTCAGTTTGAAGTGAATTTACGAGACTCATTAAGGGTACAGTCAACGCGATGCTGCAAATGCTTTTCAACTGGTCAGTAAAATTCTTACTTCTAATTGGTCCTTCAAATGCTTCAAAGTATTTGTGCGAGATTTTGATCACAGCCTGTAGCACACGGTCTCGATCTTGTGCAGATTATGGATAAAAAGTCTCAGTTGAATCTCACTTGTCAGAATGCAAAAGGAATGCGCATTCAACTGAGTTATGACGTCAAGTGAGAATTATCTGAGAATCATTCTCTATAAATGAAAAGCAACTATTATTGACGGAATCTTGTAATTCAACGCGGGATATGTAATTTAAAATGGACGCTTTGAAAGAATGCATGTTAGCTAGAATGTATAAATAATTTATTTATACGGATACAATAATTCATCTTAAGTAAGGATATCGTTAACGATAATAGGTAATGTAAATCAAAGACTTATATGACATAATGATAGAACGTGTTATACAACATGTATTAGTATAAATTATTATAATGATGGCGAGTTCAGTATTCCTCTTCTTCCTCGGTGTTAACAGCATCTTCTTGCACTTCGCGATAATCGAGCTCCAAGGCGGCTAGATCTTCCCGGGCTTCCGAGAATTCACCTTCCTCCATGCCTTCCCCAACGAACCTGCAAAATTTAGTATATCGTGTTTTAATAATGCCTATTTTAATCTTGATTCAATTTAGTTTTTTATCAATTTTAATTTAGTTTTAAATTATAAAAAATGAAGAGTATTTCTTTATATCTTATCACGTGTTATTAAGTTCAATGTTATTTAATTTGCTTAAGTATACATGAGCCTTAATTTATTGTTTCACTTTCAGAAAATTTTTATCAATTCATTCCTAATCTAATCTTTTTTTTTGTATGTTAGGTAACAAATGACGCTATCTGTATTAAACAATATACATATTATTTGATGAATTGATTATCGTTCAAATTCATCACAGTTTGTACAAGTTACTTTTGGTAATTCATCTTGTTATCTACTTGTTAGAAAAATGTTTTGCTCTAGCTGATCTAGACACGTATGTTAATGCTAAATGGCAAGCAATATTATTTACGCTCAACTCGAGCCTCTTACCAATGTACGAAAGCTCGCTTGGCATACATGAGATCAAATTTGTGATCAAGTCGAGCCCATGCGTCCACGATCGCTGTCGTGTTGCAGAGACAGCAAACAGCTCTTTCTACTCGCGCGAGATCTCCACCTGGTACAACGGTGGGTGGTTGATAATTTATTCCCACCTGTTAACATGAGAATACAGTGATACTTTACTGTAATCGACTTAAAAAAATATGGAAAGATCAATTAAGAGGAGTTTATAAACATTCATTTTACATAACAAATTGCGAATCCTGAAAATACTTAACTCTCTAAATTTCTTGGAGTGAAATTTTATTCCAAAAGAGTGAAAATATTTGCATTTTTGAATAAGAATGGCAGATTTTCATTCTTTTTTTAAAATGAGATTTCTTTGGAGTGAATCTCACTAAAAGAAAAAGAAAAAAAATTAATTCGACGCGTAGTTCAAATGACTATAAGAATCGTAAAATTATCGGATATCCAAAAAGAATGTAACATTGGATATCCAAGAAGGCAATGTTTCGAATCAGATATCCAATATTTTCCAGATATCCGATCGGATAATGTCAACTTACGATTCATAACAAAAAAAGCTGAATAAAAAAAAAGAAAAAAGGGGTTGTAAGGGAAAAATAACAATTATGATTTTAATGTTGTCTGAGTTTGATTATCAATGGAGATGATAATTGTAGAGAAAAAAAATTGTAATTTTGCAGCAATGTATAAGATATTATACATTATGAATATGCATACTCTTATTTATAGAACATGTGTATAATAAAAAAATCAACAATTTAATGATATAAAATTTCAACCGGATATTAATGATATCTGGCTATCCAATCGGATAGTAAAAAAGTGCCGGATAATACTAGATACCGGATATCTTTTTGGATATCCGGTGCATCCTTACAAATGACTATAAATATAGTATATATGTATGTACGTGTATGTATAAATGACTATAAAGTAAAGACTATAGTATATATATAGTATC
>NW_017259252.1:470150-470991 GCF_001594045.1 Atta colombica
ATTATTAAGCATTAAAGATCCAGCTTCGACCGCGCGTTATATATTTCCTATTTCTTATTGGTTGTGCTTTCACATGTACGATAAGAGTCTTTTGGATTTTTCTCATTTCTTGAATTCTTTTCCGTTTTAAAAAGAAGCTTTCTTTAATCATCTTACAATATATACCTTGAATCCCGTCGGGCACCATTCGACGAATTGCACATGCTTCTGGCGTTTTATCATCGCGATCGCCGCGTTCACATCCTTGGGTACCACGTCGCCTCTGTAAAGCAAACATACTGCCATGTATTTTCCCATGCGCGGATCACAATTCACCATTTGATGATTCGGTTCAAAGCAAGAGTTTGTTATTTCCGAGACGGTTACTCTTTCATGCCCAGCCTTCTCTGCTGATAGAACCGGAGCATACGTAGCCTGCATGATAATAAAACATAATACTTAATTAGCACATAATTATCGATTAAATAATCGTATAATTTTTTCGATTTTTACGTTATAAAACGTTATAAAATTTACGTTATAAAATTTTTACGTTATTAAATTCATAAACTTTAAGAAATGGTACTTACGAGTGGAAAGTGAATACGTGGATAAGGCACTAAATTCGTTTGGAATTCAGTGAGGTCGACATTCAAGGCTCCATCGAATCGTAAACTGGCGGTAATGGATGAGACTATTTGTCCAATCAGCCGATTCAGATTCGTATAAGTCGGTCGATCAATATTTAAGTTCCTCCTGCATAACTCATAAATGGCCTATGGATATAATACACACGATTGTAGTGACAGACTTCGCCATTATCACTCCGTGTAGAGCAGTTTATATATATATATATATATAT
>NW_017259252.1:471091-498694 GCF_001594045.1 Atta colombica
CTTTCTGCTAGTATTTAGAATCCATTTCTAAGAGAAATTGCCGTTTCGCAATCGATTTTCAATAATTGAGTTGTAAAAGCGTTCACGAAATTCAGATAATGTAATAAATTTTAGAAATATAAGATTAATGTTGATTTTAGATTCAACATTATCGCAAAAGTACGCACCTGATTATCTACAATGAAAGCCACTTCGCTGTGTTCTAACGTCGGATGAGTGTACAGAATTGCGTTATAAGGTTCCACTACTGCAGTCGATACCTATGAAAAATGTAAACGCTTTCGTAATAAAGAAAATAATTAGATAGTCAAACAAATCGACAATTTCATAGTTTGTTGAGAAAGTAGACTATTCACTAAATAGTATCAAGGAAGCAAACAGAAATGTATATATGTATACAGACTATATTATTATATCATTAAATTAAATTAAAATTAAATTATATCATTTGAATTTTTTTCAAAGAAATCAAAGTTCTTGAGCAAAAATCGAAATATTCCGAGTAGGGAGAATAATATTACCTGTGGGGCTGGATAGATACTAAAAGTCAGTTTACTTTTCTTCGGATAATCTGCGGACAGTTGTTCCATAAGCAGACTCGAGAATCCGGAGCCTGTGCCACCGCCGAAAGAATGGAAGATTAAGAAGCCTTGCAAGCCTTTGCACTGCTCTGTCAGTCTGCGTATTCTGTCCAAAGTGAGATCTATGATTTCTTTTCCTGAAAAATCGCAAGATCATTAATAATACATGACTATCATTCTATTAAAAAACACATTTAACGATCTTCTCTTACAAAATGAATTTATATAGAATATTTTTGGCCAATCGTTTATACGTTATAATTAAGCTTCAACCTTTTTACAGATTTACAATTGTGAAGGTAAATTGAAGTACCTATTGTATAATGGCCTCTGGCATAATTATTAGCCGCATCTTCCTTCCCGGTAATCATTTGTTCCGGATGGAATAATTGTCTGTAAGTACCCGTGCGCACTTCATCTAAAGTATTAAAAAATATAATTCGTTATTATATCTTCTTAACTCTATTATTAATGTATAATAATACACGTACCTAAGAAAAATTTACAGTGATTAAATGATTGAGACCAGGATTTAATGATCAGTGATTAAATGAAAGACGTAACTCTCAGCAATGTAAAGTTATAAAAATTTGTATCTTCAACTCAACAATCAATAATTTCTTTAATAAATGAATTTTTCAATTATAATGCTCAAAAATGAATTATTCTTTCTAGGACACTTGCCTACTACCGTTGGCTCGAGATCGACCAAAACCGCTCGTGGGACATGCTTCCCCGAACCAGTCTCGGAAAAGAATGCGTTAAAGGAATCATCTCCGGAGCCCACACTAACATCGCTGGGCATTTGTCCGTCTGGATGAATACCATGCTCCAGACAATAAAGCTCCCAACAGGCGTTTCCCATTTGCACGCCCGCTTGTCCTATGTGAATGGATATGCATTCCCGCTGCGCATAAACGGGAAATACTTGTGCAATATATCCCAATATATTTCATAAATCTACATACGCAATAAAATAATATAATTCGATCAAAATCCAAAAGAAATTATTTATAAAAATAATTTTCTCTCTCTTTTTTCCTTTCACTCACTTATATTTTCAATTCTTTGTTATTTAGTTGAAATAAATTCTTTCGCCTTTTCTCAAATAATGGTATATAAATAAATAATAGAAATAGTAAAAAAATTTATATGGATTAGAAAGTCTACTTTAGTTTATTTTGCTTTTCGTTATTTGCACTGGAAAGAGTTTGGATACATTAATTAGAATTTTGGTTGAAAATGGATCAAAATTTTTTGGTTGAATCTATAGTTCTACGATAAGATATTAAGATTTAGAATTCTGAATGATACATCAGATCATTATTTAAAACTTATGCTTGTGCCTTCAAAGAGCAATCATGATTGATATAATATAATTATAATCACGCCACTGCAAAGAGATATTGTTTGTTATCGTAAGTTTTCGTATTACTTTAAAGTTGAAACTGACGGAATAGTCCCACCCTACTCTGTGAGAGGAGAGAGAGAGGAGGGTATATACATTAAAGACAAAACTATTCCATTATAAGTCGCATAAATAGTCATATTCGCTACACTACACTTCATTTAAGTATTATTACCACCTTAGAAATCGTTAAAAAATTCACGACAGCCTTTACTGCGTTCATAATTTCATAATACAACACGAATAGATCGTTACGGATGTATTACACATATTTTCAAGATAATGAGAAAATTACAGAAAATTATTCTAGATTGCATTTAAACGTAATACAAAAAAAAATTAGCAGCAGTTTAGAATCATCAAAAGTTATTTCACTAAGAAATTGAAACTTTTTAGCTTTACTTTAATGGAAATAAAATAAATGTACGAAGTACACGTAATATGTAATAATGAAATGTAATATAATAAACTAACAGATTACAAGATCAATTGAGAATATAAACAGATGTTTCGATAATGATCTCCTTTAGGTCATTATCAATATTTACTAATTATAGTAAATATTATAATTACAATATAATGATGTTAATATAATTACATATATAATATAATTACAATATAACGATGACGGCCAAGATTGAGAATAGATACATAAAAAAATACAGTCTTCAATTAAGATATAATCCATAAAGAAGCTTCGATGTAAAAGCTTCGCACGTAATAATTCATTGTTAGTCACAATTTCTGAAGAATCTCAGTGCAAATTTGATAATATGATATGATAGTAACGCTAAAAAAAGCGCAGTATAAAATTGGATGACAAAATATAGTAACGCCAATAAAAGGTTCATAGCAGCCGGAAATTTTATAAGTAATCAATCGAATAAAAAAAATGGAAGAATCTGTTAATATACAAAAATATATTAAGTAAAATGAAAAAATAATTAGGTTCATATAATTTAAAATATAAAGTGTAAAAAGAAAAATGTGTACATAATAAAAATTGATACCTTAATAAGCAAAATGTGTTGTTTAATATTATATAATAAAATGTAATAAAGTACGATTGAGTCAATATATAAAATAAAATAAAGATTGGCGTGTAAGCAAATGCGATAGAGATGATCGTTATTGTCTAAAATATTATTGTATAATAAGAGTCATTGAGAGTCAAACTAAAAGAGAGAAATATTGCCCGATATGGGAAGGGTAAAAATTAGGAGTGAGGAAAAAGAAAACTAGGAAGGGGAAAGAGATTGTATAATATGAAGATAGGATTTCGGTGACATTTTGCCTATTTAAGCTCTGTTTCTGTCTTTTGATATGAATCATTTCTGAATTATATTTATATTATAATTATTGTTAGTTTATTACATTAAATTTGAATTGTTTTAGCCCTTCGTATTACATTTATTTTATTTAATATACTTTGCCATATGACATTATGTATTTTAATGAAAATGTATGAAAATATTTTATAAAATAAAAACAAAAATTTCAATTTTTAATGTAAATACTGTTTAAAGTGTAAAATTAACATAAATTTAATGTAAAATTTCATTGCGATTCAGAGATTAATTATTCTGTAAACAAATAATTTATAGTAAATAAAAATTTATTTATAGAACAATCATGTTGTGCCAAGATGATAAAACTTAAAGATTAATTTTTGTACGAATATGAAAATACTTATGAAAAGATTTTTTGAAGTCGCTGATTTCAAATATAACATTAAAAGTATATTACAAAAAAAAATCAATTCTGCAACAAATTGTTATAAACAAATTGAACAATTACAATTTGAAATAGAACCGAAAAGAGAACTCTAATTAAATATGAAGAATTTCTATTTTTGACCGAGAAGCAGATCTTAAATACTTTATTCATTTAATAGATTTATATATATTACTGATTCCACATTCTACAAACCACCGAATTGCTTTTCCGCTATTTAAGATTTGGTATTACTATCCTGTGTGCATTCATGCACACAGGATAGTAGTACCAAATCTTAAATACAAGCAATTTAATAATTTTTTATACTAATAAGCATCTGATAAGCATATTCATTATTTTAAACTTGATTATTTTTTGAGTATATTTCAACCCTCTATACATTATAATGAAACTTTGTATAAACCATTTTGAATATGTATTTATTTAAAGTAAATATTGATCAGAAAGTTCGTGTCATTTTTTTTAGCACAAAATTTATATTTACAATACCTTCATAAAAAATAAACGAAATTTAAATAAAAAAAAAAACAGTTTTGAAGAAGCTTGAAAAGCTCTCTACTTTAAAAGGTTACTATGTTTTTTGAGTTTCTGTAGAGTTTGGTAATTTTTATATATAGAAAACTATGAACTGAAAAAGATGGAAAATTTTCTTTTAATTTTGGATTCTTCTAATTTTCCTCAAAAAAATTTGCGAAAATTTTCGATCCAAAGCTTAAAGTTTTTCCTACAAAATCGTTTTTTAAAAATATTCTCAAGATTTTTTTGAAGTTATTGAAGTTATCGAATTGAGTAAAAGGAGCCTTTTGACTTTGATTGCTCATAACTTCGTTAAAAATCATCATATCGCAATTTAAAAAACAAATTTTTGTTAAAACTTTGCCTTTGAATGGATATACAATAACATATAATAACAACAAATATATTTTATGTATAATTTTGAGTTAAAAAAAACAGCACGAATTCCAACTCAACCAACTCAATACTCATACGAAAAAATTGAGATTTTGTCATTATTTTTTACATTTTAACATTATAACAAGAAAACAATAATAACAAATAAAGTAAATAAATTAAAATGTATTGTTCAATAAAAATAGAATGTTGTAAGTATACCTTTTATACATAATTTAAAAAAGTATGAATATATAATAAGAATTGAATAAAACATCAATTGGATAAATAATAAAAGGTAAAAAGAGTTAAGAGCTAACGTTAATTCTTGATAGCTAATATTTAATATCTTTCAAATTTTTAATCAATTTTTGTTTCGTTCTTAAACTAGGATCTTTTCAATATTAATACATAAAAACAATTCCTTACCTTACATAATAAATCAAATATTAAAAACGGTTGAATATTACAAATTAAAAATCTAAGTATGTGGTGAATCTAATTTCCATGCTTCGTTGTCATTTTTTCATTGATCAATATTATTAGATATCAGTTGTAATCTCATGCTAAATATATAAACACATTTATAAAAATGGATATAATATATCCTTAAATGTAAAATATTATTAAATATCAGTATCTGTGTTTTATTATTAATTACCTTTTTTGCCATTCTTAAAAAAAGTTTCTGCTCATTAACTATTAGAAATACAGGATAATCGACAATGCACTTTCACAAAAAATATGTTTATATAAGTATCAAGACACAAAGATATTTAATTAATTCATATTAACTGATTTTATTAATCGTCTGTTTTCTTGCATCAAATATTCATTCAACGTAATTGAATCTATATGATTAGTTTTACAACAATTTTTACTGTACTGATAATATTGAGTTCACTTAAAAAATTTCTACAGATTGCACAGATATTAGCTATTCTAAGGAAAATAAATAATTCAAAGAATCTATAGGAAATTTGAACTTTGATTGAGGTCGATTCCGTTGTATGTATATCTATTTGTTATTTATTTCTATCCATTCATTTTTCTATCCTATAATTTTTACGTTGATCAAAAATTAAAATAATGAATCTTTTTTTTATGGGATTATAAATATATAAATAATTGTATCATTTCCACGTGAATCTTTTTTTTATGGGATTATAAATATATAAATAATTGTATCATTTCCACATGATGTAATTCACATATTTATGCTGTCCTACAATAAAATATCCTACCGCAAATGATATCAAGTTTCTGATTTAAAAAACACACGAGTCTGTCGAGCGAGTTTAACAAGCCTTAACGAGATTGAGCAAAGGAATACGAGCTATGCTTAACAAGGGATGATTACCGGTGGCCCAGACATCGTCGACTAAAGCAGTGTCTGTCAACAAGGTCTGGTAGAAAAATGCCACCTTGACCTAATGTGTCCCCCATGGATAATTCAGCCGTAACCTAAAAGTGAGCATCTATCTATCTATATTGGCGTGCTTATAGCCGGCCTACTTTCTGACTTATGGACGCACATGGGCGATGTGTCGTCTCTCGTGCAATACGATATTATACGTACTCTATATCTGCATGATACGTTAAAATCGATTTTTTACAGGTTGACACACTGTAACCATAGCAGCTTAATCGAATATCAAACTGCATACTCGCATATGACGCGATTGCATCGATTCAATCAAAAAGATTTCATTGTGATCTTAAAATTAATAGACGTAAGAGAACACAAATTTGTCATTCAATATACAACTGAGTAACGCAGGTTTTACTGATCTCAGCTGAATCTTAGTGCTTAAATAATATTTGTAAAACGGGATATAAATTCATATCGACAATATTATTTAAGTCCTAAGATTTAGATAAGGCCTTCGTTATTCAATTGTATTCACATTTGCGATTTTAAAACATTTTGTTTATTTGTCGTTCAACTCTCATAAAACAATTTGAGCCGAATGGAATCCATTCCTAAATCCTAAAAATATTATTCTCGCTTCAGAGAAAAATATTCGATACAAGCGTGTTAATGTATAAATATTTGGACATCCTAAATAATGTGGTTATAACAATAATGAGTTTTCACATTGCTCATTCAGTTTTTCTAAAACTCGTATTATTATTATAACCACAATATTTAGGATGTCCAAATATTTATGCGTTAACATAAATTTGTATCGAATATTTTTCTCTGAAGCGAGAAATAATATTTTTAAGATTTAGGAATGAATTCCATTCGGCTGTTTAGCACTCTCAATTTTACTAATATATATTTACTATGTTGTCGATTGACAGGTATTCAAAGCATGGATCGATATTTCGTAATTCATGTTTCTCATGTAGTTGAAATATATAAAAAAATAAAAACCTATATAGTATCAATAAGATTGATATCTCAATTTCTTTTGATATTTCACAAATATATTAATCATTTTGAAAAATTTATGCGTAGTAGTATTTAGCTTTGTTTAACTAACGGTAAGAAACCGTAACAGAGTTAAACTAAAAGATTTTGTTAAAAAAAGCATTGCATTTCAATATTAAAAAAGTTATTATGTTTATTAACATAGAAATTTCTTTAATATTTTACGAAACATTATTTTCGGACAGAGATTTTTTTCAATCGATCTTTTAATCATTTCTCCTTGAGTTTCTTTTCCATTCATTTAATCTACTCGAAAAAAACTTTTAATTGACCTCATAAGCTCTAAGTGAACATTTAAAAGCACAAGCGTGATATTTTCCTAGCTGTATACTTTTATGACGTGTATAGCATGTATATTATACGCTTACCAGGAACAGCGTTGTTGTATAAAGACCTACAATTCTCGTTATTAAAATGTTTACAAATGTATATGTTTGTGTAACAAATAGAAGAATTACATTAATATTATTAAAATTCATACATTTTAATATATGAAGATAAAAATTACGATAAATAAGTGTATAAATGTGTAAATAATGATAATTTAAAAAAAATTACGATTTTAAATATTGAATGTTAGAAAAATGTTGAAAATATGTTAAGAATATGCTGAAATATTTTGTCTCAGCAAATAGATATTATTGTCGTTAATCAAAAATGATGACAAATAATGTCTATTTGCTATCTGAGACAAAATATTTCGTTAAAACGACAAATATTGTCAGGCTTGTTACCTACGATTTTTTATGTAAATGCATTTGCATATAAAAAGCTCTATTCTATTTATTAATATAGAAACTAAATAGAATAATAAGGTAATAAGATTATATTTTATACAGTTGTATCCTAATATTATCAAATATTATCAATTAAAATATATATTATAAATTTTCTTTATTTTTTTGAAGAATAAAAATGATTTTGGAAGTAATTTCCTTTATAAAATCAGTCTCCAATTATAAAATTAAATTGAACATGTTTTTATTAAAATACAAAATACACACACACACACACACACACACACACACACACACACACACACACATATATATATATGTTTATTTTTTTTAAGGAGAAATATAATAGTTGAAAATATTCGATATTAATGAAAAAGATGTAATAGAGAAGCAAAGTACTTACCATTTTTTCGATATCTGATTATTCGTTTGCACTCGATAGCAAGCAGCGTGTCGGACCACGACTCGTTCACTGTCTGACTTTGCGGATAGTACGATCACTGCGCTTCGCCATTTAATAGTAGCGCTACATACGGTATCTATCTATGAACCGGAATTCATAAGCGACGCGAATCAGCTTAAACTGCTATAGTATTCACGACAATTGCATATGCGGGTGCACATCTACAGACAAGGTACACTATCGGTCATTGTTTTCTCGGGAATAGTTCAAGGTACAGGAATGTTCTTTTGTACACAACTCTGGTAAAGAAAAAGGTCAAAGATATCTTACACATACAAGAATAATTATCTTCATTATTATTTATAATTAAAAGTCTATATTTCTTAAAATATTTGTCAGGAGTAATCTTTTTACGCTCTGATTAGTGTTATTATGATAAATATATATAGAAAATGGGCGCCTCCAATAATCTTGACCTTGATATATGTTGTCAAGGTCATGATCCTAAATAACTTCTAACAAGTTTTAGCTGTCGCTCGTTATTCACAAAAAGTTATTAACAAAAAAAGATTTGAAAAAATAACATCTTATTTCTGCTATACATATTGAGTCCAGAAAGTTCGTGCCGATTTTGAAGGAAAATTGAAACGCAGATTTAAATTTTTAATTTCATTTATTAAATTTAAATCTTTTGTGGCGCGAACTTTCCGGACAACCCAATATATAATATATAGAGTGTGTTCCACAAAGCTCGCAACATTCGTGGAATCATTTTATTTTTGTTGTTTATTAAATATTAAACAAGGATAAACGATGCTCGCGAGCATTGCGAGCGTTAAATAAAACGTAATTATGACATAGAAAAATTTTGGCCAACTTTGACTGACGATAACTTTGCGAAAAATTATCATAGAATAATTTTTTTTTTCTTGCTTATGAAATGGTTTTCTACATGCAGAGAGTTTCAACCCATCCCCCCCTCCCCCCTCCTATTTCAGAGGCGCACGATTTCTACGCGAAGCGACTTTCACTCCACCTTTCTCTGCTTCAGAGACATGATTTTGGCAAGGAGAAAGGGGGGGAGGGGTGGACCTCGCTTCGCATAGAAAGTTGTAATTTTTGTGTTATATACATAATAGAAAAGAAATGTTATTTTTCAAATTTTTTTTGTTAACTTTTTAACGAACAACGACCAATGCCTAAAACCTATTGTAAGTCATTCAGAATCAAGACCTTGACAATATATATAAAGATCATTGGAAGGATTGGAAGGCGCCTCTTTTCTATATATTTACTTTATACGTTATAAAAAATAATTATACCGGATGTTCAAAATAAAGCATTATAAATTTTTATCTCGGAAACACGGCATTATTGAAAAAATTGTTCAGACAAAAGTTGTAGGAGCTATTTACTAATTTTATCAGTTTGATCTTGAGTGACGTCACCAAGGTCAGATCAAGATTATATCGATTTTTTAAAATGGAACACCCTACTTTTGTTTCCAGAATCTAATAGCTGTCAAGAGCTTTCCAAAACGTTATTTTTATAAAAAAATATTTTTTCCTTAAGTATTTTTTGAGTTGATGCTTGAGAATCAGGCCGAGTTCACGAAACTCGCAGTAATAATAGGTGGTATATTTCGCTTGTCTGCTTCTGTCTTTCCGCGAGTTCTGATTGGCTTCCACCTTTCCATTTTTCTGTCAAGGTATAAACCCGTCCTTACAGTACCGCCGGCATTACCCAAGGTGTCCGACCGACGGCTGAAACCTCTTGAATGTTGTTCAAGATCATGTTCTGGATATTATTTGTCAAAACCACCCGCCGTATTCTCCAGACGTTGCTCCCTCTGACTATCACTTGTTTCGATCAATGGCACACGGCCTGGCTGACCAGCACTTCCGGTCTTATGAAGAAGTAAAAAAATTGGATCGATTCGTGGATAGCCTCAAAAGATGACCAGTTTTTTCGACGCGGGATTCGTACGCTACCCGAAAGGGGGAAAGTAGTGGCCAGCGATGGACAATACTTTGAATCATAAATATATAACCAGTTTTTTACAATAAAGCCTCGAATTTCGGAAAAAAAACGGCGGAAGCAAAGTTGTACACCTAATATTTATTATTAATATTTATTCTTTGATTTATTCGAGAACCCTATTAAATATAATTTGTTTTTTAAAAATAATTTTATTATAGTGTTTTGGAAAGCTATCGACATCGGCTATTATTCTGGAATCAAAAGTAGGATGTTCCACACAATAAAATAAAAATTTAGATAAGACTAAAGAGAATTATACACTGATGTAAAAAGTGAAGAAATAAGAGATGCAGATAATACTTAGGTAATTATCTTCATTTATTTCGAACGTTTCGACTACCTTTATAGTCCTCTTCAGCGAATACAAAACCAAAAATCTTCCATTGAGAGCAAGTCACTTGCAGATTGGTAGAAATCCAACAATACACTACATCAATTTTAAAATTTGCCATTATAAAGCAAGAAAATATATCAAACAAAAATAAAGAAATTAGGCAAATGAGAGTTCGATGCGGTACTTAATGCATAATCATTGATTATATGTATATATAAATTATATTTTTGACTTGCTGTACATTCGAATGTTTCGATCACTTTTTGGGGTCATCTTCAGCGAGATCAACGAAGAAAAAGAAATATAGTTTCCACCCTCCTGCGTCATCAGATGAGTCCCTATTCAGCTGCATATTTCCAAATGCTTCACCATGGTCCAAAACCGGTGATGATTACAATGGAATAATAACCTATGAGGTGTTAATAATTAATATTTAAAATATGATCAGCTGAAATTGCAAAGACTTATCTGAAAAACAAGAGCGTGAAATAACAATTTTACAAAATTAAGCAAGTTTCCATGTCAATTTTACCAAATTTTTAATGAGATAACATTGTAGCTATGATCTATATTGTAGCTATGATCTATATCAGAGTCGTTATGATTTAAAAATTATTTGCGAGAATACGAAGGTGAAACATAAATAAATATCTTTGTTTTATATATATATATATATGTGTAAAAATAAAATATTGTTAGGAGCGGTGTAAAGTTACTAACATATGAGTTTTAAAACTTATTCAGAATGAATATACGCATAATTGAGACATTCAGCATCTGATTGTAAATTTATGCTACTTTTTTGTAGTTTGATGAATAGTATTTTGGATGTTAAACATTTATTTAAATATCTTTCGGTATCTAGGATTTTTATATTCATCCAAGCAAATTCGTGATGCAACCTATGATGTGATTACTGATTGGGAGAGTAGTATTTCTATTTATGTGATTCTTATGTTCGGAAATTCTGGTTTTAAGTTTTCTGCCCGTTTGGCCTACATAAGTTGCGTTGTAATCTTTATATGAGATTTGGTACACTATATTTTTCTTTGATTCAATTGGAAGCACATTTTTGTGAACTTTAATAAATTTATTCATTTTGTTGAAACTAAAAAGCTAACTTAACATTTAAATCTTTCGTTATATTTTAAAATTTTTCCGATATATTCTGAACATATGGAATCGTAATCTAATGAATGTTTTCCGTATCGTCAGTATTTTTTTCATTTTGTTTTAAAGTTTGTAACAAAGAGGTTTTAATTGTGCATTTATATTATCAAAAATGAAGTCCAATGGATAATCATTATTAAGTAGAGCTTCAATGACAAAAACAATATTCTTGTTGTGAAATTTCGGATGTGACAAAAGGAAAGCTCTATCAATCATTCCAATAATCCTCTTTTCTGTGAAACAGGATATGAAGACAAATTTAAATATTTCCAAGAAAAAATTAGTTTATGGACCAATCAAATTCCAGGGTGTCATTATTATAATATCCAAAAAATAGAGATATTTATTTATTTATGTTTCACCTTCGAATTCTCGCAAATAATTTTGAAATCATAATGATTCCGATACAGATTATAATTATAATGTTATCTTGTTAAAATTTTGTAAAATTGACATGGAAACTTGCTTAATTTTGTAATAAAATTGTTATTTCACTCCTGTTCTTCAGGCGAATCTTTGCAATTTCAGCTGATAATATTTTAAATATTTTGAATACTAATTTTTAACACCTTATCTCAGGCATCTATTATTCCATTGTAGTTATCACTGGTTTTGGACCATGATGAAGCATTTGAAAATACATAGCTGAGCAAGGACTCCTGATACGCAAGAGGATAGAAATTATTATATTTCTTTTTCTTCGTTGATCTCGCTGAGGATGATTTCAAGAGATGGTCGAAACGTTCGAGTGTACAGCAAGTAAAAAATATAATTTATATAATATTTATATATAATTTATATAATCAATGATTATGCATTAAATATCATACCGAACTCTCATTTGCCTAATTTTCTACATCATTTTAATTTCGAAAATCTATAACTAGTAATTCTTATTAAATAATAAAAAAAACACCAAATGAGTGACCTCAATGGAAAACGAAGAAATGAAGCTCAGAAATAACAATTCAAAATTTTAAAATTAAATAAGAAACTGTATATTAGATACATATCGTTCTGAATATAAACTCGTGTCTGTTCGTCATGACGTGACATTTAAAATTAAACGTTACAATGTAACAAGAAGATTAACAAACATTGCATTGAACAAGCATTGAAAATAAAAACAACTATTGAGAATACAAATTAGTTTGGTCCTTTCAAAATTGCATTTATTTCAAAACAAGATGAATGAACAGATCAATTATTGTCCATCGTTGCCTATTACTTTTTCCCATCTCTCAGGCAATTTTCGAATTCCATCTCGAAAAAATGATTCGTCTTTGGAAGCGATCCAATTTTGGAGCCAATTTTCGATTTCTGCGAAAGAAGTGAACCGGTGACTTGCCAAATCGTGCTGCATCCTTCGGAACAACCAATAATTAGAAGGAGCAATGTCCGGAGAATACGGCGAATGCGGTAAAACATCCCATTTGAGCGTTTCCAAATATTTTTTTACGACTTTAGCGACATGAGGCCGAGCGTTGTCATGAAAAAGAATAACTTTATCATGTCTTTGCTCGTATTTCTCGCCGTTTTTCTCGCAATGCACGGCTCAAACGAATCAATTACAGCCGATACCGATCGCCTGTAATGGAATTGCCAGGCTTCAGCAGCTCATAGTAAACAAGACCCTTTTTTGGTCCCATCAGATACAGAGCATGATCTTCGAACCATGAATGTTCGGCCGTGGTGTTGATGTCGATGGCAATGATTGACCGGGCTTAGCGTAGTCTTTTTTCTTCTTGGGGTTATCGTAGAATATCCACTTCTCATCTCCAGTCACAATCCGATGCAAAAACCTTTTCTCTGTTGTCTTTGAATCATTCCCATGGCTCTCAATCGTACAGAAACGGCTTGTTGAATTACCCCCCAATGATTCTGCAAGCTCCTCTTGCGTTTGACTCTGATCTTCTTCGAGTAATGCCTCTAATTCTTTGTCTTCGAATTTTTTTGGCTGTCCAGAGCGAGGCTTGTCTTCAACGCTGAAATCTTCATCCTTAAAACGTCGAAATCATTTCCTACATGATTTATCAATTGGAGCAGTGTCACCATAAACTTCGACAAGCATTCGATCGGGCTTCAGCCGCACTTTTCTTCCAATTAAAGCAGAAAATCAAAACCTCCCGCAAATCCCGCTGCTTGGTTAACACAAAATTCGACATTTCAAACACAGTAAAAATCAAGGTTTTATATGAAATTCAAAGCGATATAAACTGAATATTATTAGCAGATGTTTAATCTCTCTGAAACCGCCAAAATTAGTTGTCACTATGAACCATTCACAACAGCTGGAGCCATCTTTAGGGAAACGAACCGAAATAATTTATCAATAATTGTCCCCATAATTGTCAACTAATACAACAAAGAAATTCGAATATTTTATTTAAACGTATCCAATAAGGAGGCATACAAGGTGCAAGCATTTTGTGTCCGTTCTTAAATTAAGTTTATTTTTCTGCATATAGATGCGAGACATTTCGGAACTTAATCGTTTATTGAGAAATCTCTCCATTAGGGCTTCTAAGTATTCGAATATCTAGATATTCGGATATCCGAAATCGATTCCGATCCGAGAACTGAAAACCGTATTATTCCGGATATATAATAATCCGGATATCCGAATTATTCGGATCCGCGGAATGCGGATCTGAATTTGGATCCGGAGTCTAGAAAGAAAACATCGATGTATTTAATAAATTTTAATATAAGTTATTTTTTAAATAAAAATTGAATTTTGATTCACATATATAATTGAAGAAAAATAAAATTAAAAAATATAAATATAGATTCATACAAGAATTATAGAAGCACTTAAAATTCAACTAGACCGTTTAATAAGGCATTTGTTTCTATAGGTTGTGTTTCTCACGTCTTATGAAATTTAATATTATTATATTTATAAATATAAAGATTTAGAACAGGCTCTCAATCTTAAAATATTAATAACAAAGATATACAAGACTAATAAGAGAAATATTTATGAAATAAAAACCGACCGAGTTAATGTAACAAGTAATACATAATATAGTAGAGAACGTCTTAGGATCAGTTGGATATTTCGAATAATATTCTTGGTTACATTTGAGATTAAATTCATGAACCAAGAATATTATTCGAAACATTTAACTTTGACCGATCCTAAGGTGCTCTCTATTATTTGTATTTCTAATATACTTTTATATTCAGATTAAATAAGTGTATAATGTAATGACTTTAATATACATTCAGTCCGTACTAAATGCATCCAATCGAATTCGCTATAAGTTTGCTATAAATCCGAATCTGAAAATCGGATCTAGGTTTGACTTTTACTATTCGGATCTCAGATTCGGATATTAGAAAATTTGAATCTCCGAATAACCCGAAGCATCACATTTATTCGTAATTTGGATAAACGGATATCTGGATAACTTTAAATCCGAATCAATCTTGAAGCCTACTCTATCAAGAATTTGAATATTCTCTGAATTCATGATTAAAACCAAGTCGATGTTCTGTAATCACTAATTGATTTTTATTACTATTTAATGTAGTTTTGATACTCAGATATTCTAGTGACTAATTTTCGACTCGTTTGCCCAACATACAATCGCAATCTTTGCAAGGAATCCTGTAAACCAGGATTCCTTTTATTGAAAAATTTTGGGAGAAATTTGTCCTTCTGTACTGTAATGAATCTATTGAGTTTATTTAAACTGAAAAAAGATAGCTTCACGTTAATATTTTTGACAATGGGAAAAAAGTAGGATGTTCTATTTAAAAAAATCGATATAATTTTGATGACGCCACCAAAGTCAAATTGATAAGATCAGTAAGATCTTTTTGAATTCTACAACTTTTGTCTGAATAATTTTTCTCAATAATCCATGTTTCCGAGATAAAAATTTGTAATACTTTATTTTGAACACCCGGTATAGTTAAAAGTTACATAATAAATCTTAGAAGTCTATTTTTTACAAGCTATTATTTCTTGAGTCTTTTTGGACTCGATAAAGTTATTAATTTTACTCTTCTAGGAGTTTTGTTACATATAATAAGAGCATTAGACTTTGGCGGACTATTTCTGGTTTTGATTTTGATCACATCGCTACTATTTTCTTCATTATACACCAATTTGATATCTTCTGTTTCTTCTTCATTCAATTTCTTGTCTATCTGTAAATTATTTTTTGATGTAATATTTTCGCTACTAATAATTTCGTTCGGTTTCTGTTCATTAAGTTCTTCAGATCGATTATTCGTTATTGTGTTGAGTGTGTTGCTTTCTATAAGTTCAATGTCCATCGCACAATCATCCACATCGAATGTTGGAACATTATTTTTGTCTTTGATTGTACTGTACAAAGATTTTTTACTAGAATTTTTGGATGCTTCCTTTATTATTGTACTCTCTTGTAAAGAATTTTCTTTCATCTTATAAATTTCCCCTAGTTCACCTTCTTCAAAGTGTATTATGGAACAGTAACCATCACTCGAAGACGTGATTAAAATTTTGCCATCGCTAGACCTATAAAAAAAGACGCTAAGACTCGGAAATAATTTGAATTGAACAAATATATCATATTGGCAATGACGTACCACGAAAGATCATTTAATCTACCATAATGAATGAGCGATACCACACCGATCGGAGAAGTCTGCTGCGTATCGTAGAGTAATATAGAACTCTGCGTCGCAACAGCAAATACCATTCTATAAGGCAACGGTATTAAAGCATCTGGACTATCCTGTCGCAATACAAAATAGACAGGGCAACATCGTACTGCTATAGTACATTCATTTAAAGTAGGTAAGATCATTATTGGTCTAAAAAAAATCGATTTTATTATTATGATTGTTTTTTTAAGCCAAGTTACGGATTTGGAATTTTATTAGAAATTTAATACTAACTCTCTTATATTTTTTCTAGAGAAAACAATTACTGCATTTGATATAGTCTCTGTAGTCTCCTGCAACTCGATTATTCCAGATGGAACGAAAATTAGGGATCCGTCTATCGAGAAGGTCAACCTGCGGAAGAAAGATTTGAAAGTATCGTCGTAAAATAGACGCACGAATTTCC
This sequence comes from Atta colombica, assembly GCF_001594045.1. Classification (NCBI taxonomy): domain Eukaryota; kingdom Metazoa; phylum Arthropoda; class Insecta; order Hymenoptera; family Formicidae; genus Atta; species Atta colombica. Next base: position 487,895 of record NW_017259252.1, read on the forward strand.
CCTGCAATGAGCTATCGGATGGTGTTGGGATTTTAGACTTATAAACGCGCTGAACAACCTTTTTCGTGGCAATGCTTATTAAACGACAGTATCTGAAAATAATGAATTTGATTCACAATTAAAATTTAGCAGATGCTTTACGTTTGCGTAATTTATAATTGAATAGTCAATGCGAAAGCAGCTATATCAAAAATTAAAAAACGAAATTTGCCTTAGCTTTTTAGTTACGAATTGAATGATTAAAAAATGTGTAAAAATTATAAATCCTACAAAATTAGAGAAGAAGGTGAGTCTCATTGTAAAAGAAGCCAAATCCCCAAATTCCTACTCTGTTATAAATATACTTATATCCATTAATTATGTTTAATAAAAATGGCAGATTTATTACAAAATCAATTAAAAGTTCTTTCTACAGCTGCAAAATCAGTCATTTTAATAAATAGAAAATGTATTTCTTATTATATACGTTTTGTTATTTCAAATTAATAGGTTTTTCTTAATTTTTTATCTTATTGATAACTTGAATGAGAAAAATTATACAAACTTTTTTGTTCTCGCCGAAAAATTTCAAGTAGAGATAACAATTTTTGTCAATATGCTGTTCAATTACATACCTGTCTGTGCTGATAGTGCATACATATTGATTGCAAGGATCCCAAGATACTCCTTGAACAAAACCTTTGTGGTCCTGTAATATCGCAGTTTTACGACCTTTCTGGATATCCCATAGTATAGCGGTATTATCAACAGATCCAGAGATTAAAAAATTGGAATCCGGCGACCAACTAATATCATAAATGTCTTCGATGTGACCTTTTAGTACTTTCCAGGAAGTCCACTGTTCTTTATTTTCTGTATCACTTGAAGATGGAGACAAGTCTCGTCCATCCTTGATTTTCCACAAAATAATAATCGATTCTGTGTATTAAAATCAATTGTAATCTAGGCAACTCTTTTCCTTAACAAGAGAACAATAAGTAATTAGTAAAATAATATCAAGTTGCCAAACCATCATCTCCTGATGCTAGAATTTCCCTCGACAAAGAAAATCTCACAACATTTACTGCTCTCTGATGACGATCCAAGTCTGCTGCAAAATTCACAATAGCTCTCCCACATTTGGTTGTCGTTAAATGCCAAATCTGTATACAATCATTTAGAAAAAACAAACAATCATTTTGTAAAATCCTTGAATGTGTAATCATAATTAGATCAAGACGTTAAACGTATCCTTACTTCTTAAATATCTGACATTATTAAAATCATGTACAAACTTTGTAGCATTATGTTCCATTAATATAAATATTATATATGCTATTTTTAGTTAGTAGTACTATTATTGTTATTAAAATACATGCACACACACATGCACACATACACATACACACACACACACACACACACACACATACAATTATTTATTATATAAATATTATTTATATTTATAAATATAACTTGATTTTTTAATAAAAATTACACATTTTTATGGTTTTCCTTATATATTTTCTTTGTTACCACATATATATATATAAAGAAAAATAAAAAAACTATTATTATTCTTTAGCTTTGTTCAAAGTAAATATCTAGTATAATTATAACAATAAATGGAAAATCGGCCAATATTATATATAAATAACACAAATAAACGAAGAAGTAAATGTTTATTCGGTCAAACCAGTGCTTAATAATATTTTTATATGAGTTTTTACAATTTTCAATTTAATTATGTTACCAAAACATGACAATCCGCTCCTCCAGTCGCCACTCTCCAAAACGTATCTCCTTTCAGATCTTCATTCAAACCGCTCTGTACATCGACACTCAGGACTGGGTCGCGATTATGCCACGAAATTTCAGGAGTAATACACTTCATTTTGATCAAGATCAACAGGTATGCACGATATTGTAAAGCTATAGATGGATACAAAACAGAGAGCGAGTCAGGAGTATACGAATTCTACTTAACCTTCAAGCTGTCACATCATTCGCGCCAAGAATTTTGTCGATCAAGTTGGGTCACAAGTTGGGTTAGGCAATAATTGTCATAGCAACCACTTGCGCGACAATCTGGTCGACTAGCATTCCACATTCCACAAGCTTATGTATACCTAAGGTCTGTTTTCTGTGGCTGAATTAGTGTACACTTTTGGAACTTAAAGTGAGATAGATATATGTTTGATATTTGTCGAAAGCGAGATTCTAAAATAATCTAGTGCAGTAGGAACAGAAAACAGACCGCTATTTACATTTCGTGAGATTTCTTGTACAAATGTACAAATAGCAACAAATAGTAAATGAATTCCTTAAACACGAGGCAATACACGATTATCATAATCCTGCAATATGTTATATTGCTCTTTGACGTTTGCATAAATTCGTTCGCGAGCTTTGCCAGGCAGCATCCAACCGACCTGCTGGTACTTTATGTGTGCGTAATAATTTTTTATAATTTTCATCGTGCCTTTATTATGACGATCTATTGTTATGGAATTGTGTTTAATCGATGCAACAATTTCAGGATTCAAGACTTTTGCCTCATTGTAGCCCTCACATTGCTCTTAGTAAACTTCTTTTCTACTTACATCTTCCAGGTGAACTTAATTCAAATTTGTAGCCAGATATTATTTTTTTACATTTATGTATTTTTAGTCGAGTAGAATTTATTTCAAGAAAAGAAATCTCGTTACTCAAATTTTGTTCTTTTTCTTTTTTAAGTTTTTTTTATGTTAATAAGAAATTAATTTGATGATTATTCTCTGTTTTAATTAATTAGACACAAACTGTTTTATTCTTGAGGCTTCCATGGATGCTTTCTATATAAAGTAGATTTTCTCCGTGTCCAGATTCGTTCTTGGAATGTCCAAATTAGCATAAGAATGCGAAACGCATAGTCTTAATATAAACTGTTTTCTTATATAATTTAAATTATAGAGAATATAAATAATAAATAGTGTTGACACACGCACGCACGCAATTTGTCTTTCTTTTATATTGACATAAAAAAAAACTTGAAATTAAATGAAAAACAAGAATTGAGTGACGATTTTCTTTCTAAATTTCTTTCTAATTTCTAAATATTTTAAAAATATACGAAATTATAAGAAAATCAGAATAAGGAATGTTGTGTAAATTTACAGCGTGTTAATCTGTTAAAAATATATTTTACAAGTGAAGAGTAGACTTTAAAAATACGCTTTGTCTGAAATTTACAATTTTCAAGAAAACAATAAAGAAAACTAACACACTTTAGAGAAAATAATAATATGTCAATCAGTAGGCTGTTAAAAGTTAAAAAAATTACTAAAAATGCTAAAGGTATAAAGAAATTTTGTTTCTTAAAGGACATAATGCACTGTAAATGTCTAGATTCTTTTCAGTATATAAATTGAGAATAAAAAAATGCTCTCTGAACATTTCAGATTAGCTTAAATATAAATATAATTTCATTTTAAATATAATTTCATCACTACGTCATTTCTTTAACTCAGAAAATAAAATTTTGGATGAGACACATTTTAAAATGCTCCTCAAGTTGTCAAAGTAACTGAAAAATTGGATCCCAATGAAACGAGTTGGGGTATATAGTAGGAGTTATAGATAGTCGTGAGATCTTAAGTCGTAAAAAATTAATCACAATCGATTATTCTTCTCATATTAAATTGTGATTAGTCAATTTTTCTATGATATAAAATCCTACTACCATTTGCGACTTCTATTGTTGATCCCGCATTTTTGCATATAATATACCTTATAATGTAATATAATGTAATAAATAAAAGATATAGATTCAATAATGGATATTTTTTTAGCTCTAGTACATCAAATGTGTTCTGTGAACACAAGTTTTACATTTTTGATACACCAAGCTCAAAAACTATTCACTATTGAGCTTTATGTCAACGATATCTGTATTCATCGCATTATAAGCCTAATATCATATGTGAAAATTAACTCAATTCACTCAATTTTCCATACAATTAGATAATGTGGAATTCCTTAGCAAAATGCCTCAAATTAGTATTGCAGAATATGATGGCAGACGAATCATGAAAACCAAGTAAAATTTCGTAATCGTTTCGTAATCATTTAAATGATATTAATAATCTACTATGTCGGCAAACTTTGTTGGTGGAAGCTTAATTTGAATGCAATTGACATTTGCTACAATATTCTGTTTAAAGCTGGAATTATTAAATTATGTTTACTGATTGACAAGTTTTCATATTTCCTATATCATGTATATTTGACAGAGATATGTAAACTAGATTTCATTTTCAGGCAGGTTTGATACAGCTACTGTACACAAGATTCCGTATGACATTAGTATTATGCATTATCTATATGATGTTATCAATCAGTTTGCATACATGGCACATCAGTATACATTGGTCAATGCCGTTAAAACATTATTGGACAAAAGAATTTCACACTCTTTATTCTGCACATAGAACAGGTACAACATTAAAAAACTTAGAATATTATCTTAGAACGTTGATAAATAAATGGTAATTCAGGATTTTTATAAAGTTGCAGTGCTGTATTATTACTTTTACAAAAGAGCCTCTCTGAGAATCGGTGATCCAAGATTCTATAAAAGTTCTGCTTGGGTACAAAAGCAATTGAGTATTCCGTGATTACACGTAAATAAAATTTTGATGAGACATAAAGGGTAATTGTAGCTCTGATAAAATATAGATGTAAGAATATATCTGTGTATTTCAAATTTACTATTTTAAGCTTTTTATACAATGTCTTTATATTTATACAAATTTATATGATTATATTACATAAATGAAACGAAGTTGATATATCCATAAATTAATTTCTAAATTCATATACTATACAAACATTGTACAATTTATATACATTGTATAAAAAAACTTTTATTACAAACTTTTTATATACACATTTTTATATTTGTACGTTCTATGTCTTTCGAAATCGAGGAAGAAATGATTTTATGCATTAATGAAATGATTGTGCCAATGCACATATTAATACATTAATGAAAAATAATTCATTATTCTATACTTCTTATACATTATCTTTTGTGTCATTTTGATTAGTCTCGAGCAATTTATAGATGTGATCACTCATATAAGGAGATGTTCTATAACTCTTAATTAATATTTCTGGGAGTAAAAAAAGCATGAAATATTAAACTAAAAGTTCCTTTCCCAAATTTTGGCTTAAACTATGTATAATCAATAAATGGGTAAGTTATTTATTTATCTATGCATTTATTTATTTATTAATTAATATGAAAAATTACAATAAAATTTTAATGGGGGAATGTACAGTAAGAACGAGGAATGCCTATAGCATGCTGTGCTCCTGCGTATTCCGACTAGGCACAATCCGATTGATCAATTTTAATTGTTAATAACTCGGTAAATAATGATTTGAGTCAAAATTGGGAAAAGAACTTTTAATTCAAAAATTCATCCTTTTTCATTCTCAGAAATATTAATTAAGAGTTATAGGATCCTCTGTATATAAGTTCACTGTGCATTGTACAAAGTTCCAATCATAATATCTGGCTGATGAATCTATTTAATTGTATATCAGAATTTGTTAATAAATTTAAAATAATTAAAATTTAAAACAAATAATTGTATAAGTTTATTACATTTATCTGTGACCTAATATTATCTTAATTTTTATATTAATATAAAATCAAAATTGAACTCTCAATAGCGTGAGATATACATATACATAGAATATATATATATATTACAAATTTATTTAGGTTATTTTTCAGTGCAAGAAATAATTTCGATTATATATTCAACATTTTTTGATAATAAATGTTTATAGGAAATGTTTATAGCAAATGCTGGTTGTTTATACACTTTAAACCAATAATAATATAAATAATGAAATGCAATTATATGTTATTAGGTATTTTATCAAATTTGTATTAAATTAAAAAGAAAAATATATAACGAACTCTCATACAATCCAGGGCAGTATTATATTAAAATATAAAATACATGAATGGTTAAAATATGAATAAGACTTTTTTTGCAAAAACAAATTAATATTGGTATATTTACATTGAGGTGGGACTGTCTATTTACGTCCTAACAATTATAGGCAATTGTTCGTGTACTCATTATAAAGTTTTGTTCATTTTTTAATTCTCTAAGGCTTGTTCTACAATAGAGTTGTAAGAAATTAAGCTGTAAGAAATTAACCAATCATAGTCGATTATTTTTCTCACATTCAACTGTGATTGGCCAATTTCTTACGGCTTACGACTTGCGTAATGTAGAACAGGCATTATAAAACATAATTTATTAATAGTTATTATTAATCGTAATAACTGTATTTTCTATACATGATTTTTTTGTAACAAACAAACTTAGAATTGACCATACAAACATTTGATTTTAACATTTATTTTTCAATTTCATGTGAATCTGCTGTATTGAAATATATAAAAGAGCGCTCTTACTTCTCGATCAAAAAGACGAAAATCTAAAAACTTTTTATTATGCAAAATATGAATATTTCAAATATATTCTTTTTAAGAAAATTTAGAAGTTTATGTAAAAATAATTTATTGGTTCTACTAGAGAGATTTTTTTATATCGGTTTCTATTAATTATAAATTAAAAATTAAATTATGCAAAAACTCTCTTACATTAACCTCGCCTTATATGTAAAACTCTATTACATTAAGGATATGTTCCGAGTTACATATGAAGTGCATAATGTATTATTTTATCTTTCTTTATTATTCGATGAATAACAGAGACAAATGTTGCATGATGCGCTTCATGCATTACTCGAAACGCATCTTACGGTTCCTGAGTACTCATTCCAGCTATATTAAATCATGACGTTATAAGCTAAAAATGTGTCATAAGCGGCACGTTGATTTTTCTTGCATGCCATTTGTAAATAAAGAGAATTTGGATGAAATGAAATGATGAGATCGCTTTAAAACACTTGTAAAAATGGATGAAAATTATCCTTATCTCTCTTGATACTGTAAATACTGTAAGTACTGTAAATAGTCATAAAAGACACGTAAGTGCGTTTACTAGTTTTTATTCAATGCACATGTGTAGTTTATTTTCACTTCACGAGTTTTTTTCGACTCTTTATTAACTGTCAGAAAAATAAGAAGAGGCTTCGTTCATTTTTACAAAGGTTTTAAAGCGATCTCATCATTTCATTTCATCCAAATTTTCTTTATTCACAAATGATATGCAAGAAAAATCAATATGTTATTTCTCGCTTATGACGTCACAATTCAATATGGCTGGAATAACTACTCTTAGGAGCCTTAACTCTCGCATTTCACTTATTAGATAATGACTGATAATTTTTATATCGAATCTTAGGAAAATGTCATATTCAATAAAAATAAAAACAAAATTGACATTCTTTGTATCTTAAATACTTACATAATACTTACATTGTATACAGAGTTAGAGAAAGTTATACAAAAGAATTTACTTGCACATGTATGTCACTTTGGACTAAATTATTGCAAGTAAATTTGACATTGTTCGTGAAAATATCCTATATACCACAGCGAGATATTTTTCAGGCAGCATCTTGCAGGCTTAGAAATTTTTTTTACATCTGCATGGTATGATTACCATGCAAAAAGAGTAATTTGTCAATCAGATGAGGCGGCAAAGTTGCTCGTCTTGTATCATATTGAATTTGTATGTCTGGCGGGATGCGTGAAGGTGGTGCGCAACAAGCGGGCACACAATGATATCTGCTCACTAACTTTGCCAGATTCGGACATTTCGCCGATACCTTCGACCACCATTGCAGCGGACAATAATCAAGAGGTGCTGTAGGTTCCGACTGATATTGAACAATTTCAAGATCAGCTTTTTCCTCCGCGGGCATACCGGCCTTTGTAGTGCATAGGCCACCAAGTAAGAATTCCATACCTGTAATTAAAAATGGATCTAAAATGTCTATTTCACGTTGCCTGCATAATTGAAGATGCGTTATATATAATTATCTAAAAAAAAAAAAAAAATACCTGAGACTTTAGTTTTTTTACTTGGTACTGCCTCATCTTCGTTCTTTATCGAAACATCTCCAGATTCTTCCTGAATCAATTTCGTCAATCTTTCTTTTATAGGTGTGCTAACTACACTTTTATCTTCTTCAGTGACGTATGGCATTGTTTTAAATCTGTAATATAAAAATTAGATACATGTACATAATAAGATAATGTATGTGTTCCCAAAGTGAGTTATTGCAATTTTAGTGGGATACTGCATGACTTACAATGAAATTCAGAAGTGGCCTTCATTGATTTCAATGAAACTTATAGTGTGTTCTCCTGAATATAATCATCACCCTTATTTGAACGTAAACGGTCAATCATTTCTGAGATATTTCAATATTAAATTTAGTAGTAACAATTAGAATTTGTACGCGAGTTCATGATACTTCAACAATTTATAAACAATAAGAATTTTACTGGACCATACATTTGAAAATTCAACAATAAGAAATAGAAGTAATGATTGTAACGGTCAAAACTAGATCTTTAATGCTTAAATAATTCATTGTTTCTACATTATCATGTTTTATCTTATATAATAATTTTTGGTTCGTAACCCTCTTTTTTCTTTGTTTTTTAATTCAATCTGAATTATTATATTCACTATATATTTTTATATGCCATATTTATTGACATTCGAATGCGCCGAATTGGTTTTCCGGATTTATCAACATAATCTAAAGGCTTAGGACGCTCATACGAAATACAAGAGATCCGGGTTCGATTCTCGGCTGAGGTAATATTTTTCGGAATAAATTTATTTACAGTTTTTCAGCATATTAACATCTTTTTAATATGATGTCTGATTGAGCATCAAATTATTAAAATTACTTATTAATTTAATTTGTGATATTATTACAGTAGTTTAATTACATTTATAAGTCCGGAAAACCAATTTGGCACGCAGAATGACTACAAATATATATACTATATATATGCAAGTACATATATAGTATAATTATATAATAATTCAGATTGAATTATTCAAGCATTAAAGATCTAGCTTTAATCGTTACGGTCATTAGTTCTATTTCTTTGTTGTTGAATTTTCAAAAATTTATATTATATTTATTTTTATTAAAACCTTCATTCTAAAATTTGTAAAAGTAGAAATGTGTAATAAAAATAATTAATTTTTCTTCTCAATAATTATTCCTGTCATATATTATATGTCAAAAAAATTAATTGCTAGTGAGGTTTAAACCTCACGATCGAATCTATAAATTAAGAAACAATTACCATATTCATTACGCTACAACTATTCGGAATAAACATTTTAATAAAGTCTCATGAAAAATATTTCACTTATACAACTACTAAATTTAATATTTAATGAAATATTTCGAAAATGGTTGATTGTATATACACCCAAATAAGGATATAATTATATTTAGGAAAACACTTTATAATCCTGTCAAGTTTTATTGAAATCAATGAGGATTATTTCTAAACCTTCCCTTGTCAGCGAATATAATCATTAAGTTCCCGAACTTCAATTCTCGGTTCCAATCCTACATAAGTTTAAGTTTTATAAATTCATTAAAGAATTGAAAGTTAAGAGTGAAAGAGTACAAGATGTACAATGGTAACCCGTTTCAAAATTAAATATTAGATGTATAAATAATTTCCGCGAACTTTTTTCAAAAATATATTTATTAATATATTTATTAATATATATAAAAGAAATGGAAAATATTAGTTTTTCGAATCTATCACTTTGCAATTTTTCAGACAATATATAAATGCCATAGTGAAGAAATGTTTTGGTGCGCGTTTATCGTTTACATCAAAATCATTATTTTTAAATCTTTTAAAACAATCTTGGTACGGTCTTTCAGAAGTAATTTTTTTCTCCATAAGGCTTGAAACATAGCTGAAAAATACTGGCAATAGGAACAAGGAATAACAAATTTTAATCTATAAAAAATCATATATACTAGAGTACACAGTTTCTGATGAGTTGAAATTTGTTGTTCTCTGTTCCTATTGTCTGTACTTTTCAATCGTGTGTTAGGTTTACATCTCATAAATGATTCTGATTGCTTCAGCGGTTTTACCGCAAGAAAAATAGTAAAATATGCAATAGTAAATGTACACCTTTTTAATTTCAATTTAAGGATGTACGATCGATCATTTGCGGGTGAGGAAGGTACGCTATTGTTTTTCATGGATAATATCCAAAAATATGAAAATCTTTTAATAATAAGAAAGGCCTATATTAGTCTTTAGCCTTATGATTTATTAAAATTAAAAGATAACATTGATTGCTAATTTTTAATTATAAATCATAATATTAATATTCTATTATTAGGAAACGTAAGTAATTTAATGTTTTATGTTCGATAATTATCGATAACCTGGCAATGTTGCATTTAGAAAATGAAGTTGGCATTTCTCGAAACTTCTTGCGTACTAGTAATTGACAGTTAATTGAGATAAAATATTATTTTCATATACATGTTTTACACGAATTATTTTATACGAAGATGCTTCGTTATAAAGACAAATTCATAACTAATTTATAACTAATTCTCATAACTAACTGATAACTATTTTATACTAAAAGAATACTTTAATTTTAATATCACGAATTATGTGATAAGAGTTATCATATGATAAATCATATGATAAAAGTTATGTTTTAATATTTTAAATGTTATAAATATATTAAATAAATATATTAAATTAACATTATTAATACATATTTATATTATTGTATCAATATCTTTTTAAACAAAATAAATATCTTTTTATAA
>NW_017259252.1:498794-510418 GCF_001594045.1 Atta colombica
GAGGATTATGTTCCTAGTTATATATTGAATAAATTTAGTGGATAATATTATTTGTATATTAATACATGTACATTTATATATTATCGTTTCTTTTCATATTTTAGTATATATATTTTCAAATATATTTTACTGCATTTTTTGCAGTAACAGTTGCTATAGCTTTCTTAAATTAAAAACATAACAATAAGTTATAAGCAAGAAACATATATTCAATCACACATGTGTCATGGGATGAAATGAAACTAGTCGCAATCTAACCTAACCTAACCTATTCTAACGTCAAAAGTTAACAGTGTTGCCAAGTTTTCTGCGTATATTTTTTTAGATGCTCAAATAGGCATGCTTTCATTAGCTTTTTGCTTGTATACAAATAAATTATACGAGTGAAGAGTTAAAATTCTTATAAGGCTATAAAAAAAAGATTTGTTCTAATTATTTATGTTTTTTTATGTAAATCGAAGCATTTTAAAAGTAAATAATTATGTAATAATCGGTCATTCAATGCATTTGCCATAAGACATCATGCCATAAAACTCTAATTTTAGCTCTTTCTTTCTTAAAAATTACATGGTCAATCGGTTTGAAATTTTAATATAGTATTAGTTTCGTTTTAAATAATATTCTGTAATTTTTAGATAGATCGAAGTATTTTTCGATCGTACCTCCTTAACTAAAAATGCAGTTAATCAAACACGTATAACTGCAAATTGTTATACAGTTTTCGAAATACAAATTGACTAATGGAATCAACTTTACATCACCGATGAGATACTATTAAAGATGGTCGGCGCTTATGGAAGTTCGCGTATCTGTTAAAATTTAAGTGATTAAAAGTAAGAAATTAATAATACAGTACTAATTTCATTTATTAGTTTCATAGACATATACATATGTTTAAATTACATGTTTACTTAATAATACTCGATTTTTATTAAAAACTATGATTTTAATGTAATCATCCGAGTTTTATTATTAATAGAGATGATAATTGCAGAGGAAAAATGTAATTTTTCAGCAATATATAAGATATTATAGCATTAAAAGTATGCATACTTATTTATACAACATTTACAATAAAAAATTACGAATTTAATAATGTATTATCGAAATATTTATGTCAATAAATTTTTATTAAGTCAAATAAATTTTTATTAATTTTAATTTTAATATATTGTCGGTATCATCATCATTCTTCAATTATCCCCAAGCTCCTCAGACCCCATTGATGGTGAGTCACGAAAATTTGGTCAGAATCAACGCGTATATTTCGATTTTTAATATTATCTCATCGGTGACTTTATTAATGGAAAAATTAATTAGGTGCAGAAATTTAAACACCGTTGTTAACGCCATCTAAATTAATAGTAGAAACTTATTCATACCTAATACACATATAATATGTATGCTTGTACATACATATGGTCTGTTTTCTATTTCTGCACTAGATTGCACTAAAATCTCTTACTTCTAGTAGGGACTATAGACTGCATTAGAACTCTCTTTCTCGCTTTCGATAAATATCATAAATATCAAATATATCTCATCAAATATCAAATCTATCTCACTTTAAGTTAAGCAAAAATATACACTAAGTTCAGCCAAAAAAACAGACTTATTATTAACACATTCACAAACAGAAAGTTCAGATATAATGGAAGGAATAAGGAACTTGTTCCTTATTCCTTTCATTGTATTTAAGCTCTAAAGATTTTCACATTAATATACCTGGGATCCAAAGTAGTTGCAATTTGTAGAAACAACGTGACATTGTAATCTGCATATCGTTCGAATAACATATCCGATAAGGATTCTTTAAAAGTCTTAGCTGTGTTACTGTCTGATTCTTTCACTTTAAGATGCGAAGATACAAGTTGCCAAAGTAATGGTTTCAATAGGGATATCAGAGGCATTTTTTCTTCGCTCAATGTCATAATAGTAACTTTGAACGGCGCGAGAACATTGACAATATCTTCCATAATTTTCCACTGTTCGTTGGATATTTCAAACATTTCATGATCTATTCCATCGGTACTTTCTAATATAGAGACAATCATGTTACGACGCGCAATTATTTGTTCCAGCATCGTGTACGTAGATATCCATATGGCTGGATAATCTAGGAATATGGTATTTTCATCCAACTACAATAAGAACAATAAATATTAAATTTATAAAATTTCACTTACCAATTTTATACATATATGCTAGAAAAAAAATTTAGCTTTTAGCAAAACTGCTTAATTGAAACATCTTTCATTTAACAGCAACTAGATATCTTGTTTTATATAACAAAAATATTTAGTTGCTTCAGCAAAATGAATAAATTTTGATTCTTTATAAATAATAAAAAAATATTTATTTATACTAATTAAACAGTTTTTTTAACTGTTATATATTTTGTTGTTGCAGAAAAATTTTGGTTCACAAAACATTAAATCGTATATGCGTGTTAGGATAAAAATATTTTATGACAAATATTAATTCATAGTATTACGAAAATACCTCTGACAATTGTTCTTGCATAGTCAAGGTTTCAAGTGCACGTGGATGGCTTATGATAGCACCAATAACCGATCTGCATTTGGCTAATGTTTGAGATACTTCAGGACTCTCGAAGCAAGCCTGCGCGCACATTTGCAGAGTATGAAGCAAGCACGGCACCACAGTGAAGCCACGATTAGTTAGCGCCGTGAGCAAATTTGTTTTTGAAGTACTAACAACCACTGCTGTTATTTTCTCTACTTTAAGTTCCCATTCACGTAAGAGAGACTCTACAACAGTTCCCCAATGGGATTCCTCCCAATCTAACGGTGCATGAAAAGTGCTTAAAATCTTACATTCTAAAGTAGCCTCTTCATCATTTTGATAATAAACCGACATAGTAACGAAATTTTCATTGTTATTGGACCGCCATTCCTCAATGGTCAATGCCAGTTCGGAGGCGATATAGGACAAGGAAGTTCTCACTGATTCTCGGAAGGTATCATATATTCCAGGTATTATCTCTTCTTCCAGCTTGTTCTTACTAGGAATCTCGCAAGGTGAACGTAAAGTTGCCACTAGTCTTTGGAATCCACGTCCCTCTACGATCTCGGGCAATTGCAAATCCATAATTAGAAAGTCCGCAATAGCTTCCGACACAGTTTTTACATCAACCGACTGATTGACGTTCTCCTCCATGAGAAACGCCACATTCTGGCCGTTACTGTTAATACCAGAGCCACCCTTGATCATTACCCTCAGTGGTTGACCAATGGTGATATCATCCTCCATGTTTGACAGACTTATGTTAGGATCTGTAACAAATTGTATATCACCGTCTATCTGAACAGTACCATCTGCGTTAGTGGTATAGATATATTTAGCAGGGCTTAGGCCCTTGAGCAGCTTCTTCTGCATCTTTCGCTCCTTGTTGTCCAGCGAGAGGATTTGTTTTGTAGTCGGCAAATTGGAAGATTCGAGGTCCCTCAGTTCCTGAGCGTGCTTGTTTTGCAGGTGCATACGTAGGTTGCTGGTATTACGATTATAGGCGATCTGCGTCTTGCACAGTATGCAGACGATCTTTACCTTGGTGAGAATGTCGCCGTCGTCGGTGGCTGGAAATCCAAAGAATTTCCAGTAAATACTTCGCATCGACGGCGGCACCACCAATTTTTTATATGTATACGTATGCTTCTCCTCCATCATTTTCGCCAGTACCATTTGTATATCATCCTTATTGTCGTCCGACGTACCTGGCTTCGCCGCCGGGTTGTTCACCAATGTTTGTTTGTTATTCTCCATGCCGTACACTCAAGTATGTTCGACATGCGATCACCTGCGATCACCGGTGTAGGCATGTAGATAATATTATTTTATGGTTTATGGCAGGAGAGCCTGGAGAGTGAAGAGCGAGTGTCTATCACGACGAAAGCTTCAATAATCGCTCATCCAATATTCTCAATAATCCTATTAAGTATAATCAATCAATCGGGATAAAATGCCGAATGCAATTCATATCGCATTTCGCGTGTAGACTGCGAACCATGGAAGAAGGCATCGCCGCGCGAGCGTCGCGCGTCGGTCGCCTCGCCGCGCCGGCGACGCGAGCAGACGCGAGCAGACGCGAGTGCGCTGTGCGAACTGCGAACAACGAAGAATTTTACCGCGCGAACGCACTGCTCCGATATATCTAATTTCTCCCCACGTATACAATACACATACACTTCAGGACCGACGTCGCCTCAGTTCCACACTCTTTTTCGCGGCTATCGAAGTTCAATTCAATCCCTCGCGTCGAAAGGCAACGATGGCCTCCGCGCGATCAGCTATCGACTTATTACTTGCGACGATGCGATATCGACTTTTCTACCCGTTCGTTTCGCGAGAGAAGTATCGTTTAATCGTTATATCTATAGACCTCTCGCCCCCGATCGATTCGAGTATTACACCGTAATGGCGGCAATGACGAATGAGACGCAATGGGACACGCTCGCTAACGAACATTCGAGCAACGACGTGCGACCGACGAAAGACATATGTATATATGTAGTACGTACGTATATGTATACGGCTGTGATCAAAGTCTCGCTATCAAATGCTTTGAAGCGTTTGATGGACCAATTAGAAGAAAGAATTTTACAAATTGACCAATTAAAAAACGCTTCGAAGCGTTTGTAGCAGCGCGTTGATCGAACTCTATTATAGGTTTATTCACGTCGCAAGCTCCAACATGCGCCAACATGCTCCTATCATAGCTTCTATTCACTCTATCAAAGACGTTGGAATGAGCAAGAGCAATAGTAGCATATTATGACATATTGGAGCATGCCACGCGAACAAACCTTATATCATACCCTGCATTCGTTTGCGCAGCGGTTAATGCAGAAACATTACTTTATCCTTGTTGTTCATCGAGGCTAAGTTTCAAAACTTTCTCTCCGAAAAAAATTTACTCGAAATATATAGTACACGTGACGTATATACTATAGCATATAGAGTAAATCTTCCTCGGAAAGTTTTGAAATGTAGTCCGAGTGTTAAACAAGAATTAAATAATACTCTCTGCGCTACTGCTGCGTACGAATGCAAACGAATGCACCTATAGATTTCTATGACTACGTTTTCACGGCTTGATTCACGCCGAAGTTATATGTATATATAACATCGATGTTATGAAACTGACCAATCATAGCTGTTCCTCTAAAGAATGGAATGACTATAATTGGCCAGTTTTCTGACATCGATGTTATAACTTTGGTGTAATTTTGTAAGAGAAATGCAATTGGATAATTTTCTTTATGCATATGTTTATGCGGCTATGCAAGTTGTGTGGATATATCATAAGACATGAATTTAAGCCAATGAACCAATCATTGGCTCATCAGCTTAAGTTTATACTTTAGATTGGAGTCCTATGGAGCGAAAATTGATAACAAAATGGAACTCGCGGAATCACAGCCATTCTGTTTTCTTTTTTAGGGTCTAAGCACAAGAATTATCGTAACACTTACTTAGACTTAAATTGTAGTTATCTCTTGGAAACACAGCAATAAGTTGTATGTCATACATGAAAGTTTATGTATTATTTATGTCTACAACTTAAAAGGCATTCTACAATGTGTTGCAAACAACCTTTGCCAGATGAAATGTTTGTCTCGACAACCAATCAGAAGCATAAATAATATCATTAACGCTTCTAATTGATTGTCGCGACAAACGTTTCAACTAGCAAACAATGTGTTTGCAACACATTGTAGAATGCTCTTAAGTCTCTAAGTAAGTATTATGACAATTCTTGTATTCAGACTCTTACGCTATTCCTAAATCCTTTACGTTCCATGGAACGAAATAAGCGGAAGCGGAACACGCGGAATAATATAAAATCTCTAATACTTTTTATATTATTTACAATAATAAAAATAATATTTTAATGTAAATATAATAATATATTTTATATAACAAACTGATAAACATTTTAACTTCTTGAGCAGTAAAATATTTTTAACATTTATAACATAATCATAAAATTATTTCATGATTGGCTAAAACTTGATTCCGCTGTTGCGTTTATTACTTAATGAGACATAAGGGCGCGTTCACTTGATGAAAAAGCAGTGATCAATCAGAAATTCCTCGCACTGGTAGTAAGTCGTACAAAAAGCCGAAATTGTAGACTATCAGCTAAAGTTTTGATTGGCTGCTCTTTTTCCACTTTTCGCTTTTCCATCAAGGTGAACGCGCTCTCAGAGAAAGAAAATTAATGGAATTGTAGGCTACTGATTAATATTTACATTCCTCTTCACTAATTATCAAATCATTAACATTCTGCTACTGTGTCCATATTAATGAAGAAAACAAAAAGTATGTAACCAATCGCATTGAACAATGGCTGTAATATCGACAGCATGTAATGAGATTATGTGCTTTCATTCGCAAATTGTAATGAAATTATAGCAAAAATAGCGAAATGACTGTAATTCCGTCGTGATGATTCCGCGAGTTCCATTCCGTTATCAATTTCCGCTCTATGAGACGGCACCGTAAGGAACAAAATTGTCGCGTACATAAAATGTCAGATTGATTGAATTCTTCGATACTCGAATACGTGCGTATGGCGATACGCGTCATGGGATCATTATGCAGCTCTAATAACTATTCAGATAAAGAAAACTCGTTTTCTTAATAATTGCTTCGTAAGACAGACTGTCGTATTTTTCTATTTAATTCTACTACATTCTCTCATTTCGAATAGAAACATATCGAATAAGTATATTTTTATCAAGTTTTGCGACGATCCGTATTCTAAGATTTACAAAAGGAGATACAATGTTCTCTCCAAATAAAATTTTCCTCGGAAAGAATGTTTTGGAATATAACTTAAGTAAATACTCTTATTATACTTACATCTATTTTATGTTTAATGCTCGTATTCGTAGGCTGGTATTCATAAATATCATTAATTCTTATATTTGAGGTTGTTTTAAGTACAATCTTAAGATATCACAAGCCAATCAAAGGATTGTATTAGCATTTTAAGACATTAAATTAAGACAATTTTAAAATAAGAATCGCATTATGAATATTGCTCATATCTTATATTGAGGCTTTCTTAAATTTATCTTTAGATGCTCAGTAGTCAATGAAATAATTCATAGAGTATCTGAAGATAAATTTAAGGGAGTCTTAAATATAAAGACCATGGCCGTGTTACAAAATTACTGCCAGCATTGAAAATACTAGTTTACGTTACATGCACTATAGACCTTTGTGGCTGTGGTCAAAGTTTTGCTACAAATACTTTGAAACATTTGATAAACCAATTAGAAAAAAAAATTTAACAAACTGATCGATTAAAAAACGTTTCAATTAAAAAAGCATTTGCAACATCGTGTTAATCATATCCTTGTTAGACGGTACGCTTTATGTCGAAGTTATAATATCAATGTTAGAAAAACTGGCCAATCATAACTTCTCTGAAGAATGGAATGACTGTGATTAGCCAGTTTCATAACATCGATATTATAATTTCGGCGTAAAGCATGTCGTGTAAACGTCGTAAGCTTTTTAGTACTGGTAGTCAATTTTGGAACACAGCCTTATGAATACGGGCATAAATTTTTACATAGAGCAATATCGCTCTCAAGGATATATCTACACAAATTTGCATAGCCGCATACATAAACATATACATAAAGAAAATTATTCAATCACATTTTATGTGTATCTTTATAGGAGAAATGTAATTAGATAATTTTCTTTATGCATATGTTTATGCGGCTATGCAAGTTTGTGTGGATATACCCTTAAAGTTGGATTAATCCAACTTTTCAACGGTGTCACTGGCGACAAGACAGTAGATAAATTAAGGGAATGTTTTTGTTTAGATACACAACAACTTGGCATTATTAACTTTAACAACATGATACTGATGATAAACTGAAAAAAAATCTTGAAGGGAGTTTTATTGTTAATATCAACACAATGATGATATATTTTCGCCTTCAACCTTGAGATTGACACTTTCGAAAATGTAGGATTAGTTGCAATTGACCCAATGTGGATCCTGGTATAATCTAATGACTTTAATTTATCGCTGTGACAAGCGATATTATAAAATTGTACCTTTACGACTTGCAACTATATTGTAGAACAGACTTAAGGAAATCAACATGTTGGATTGGCTGCTGCTTATGCGATGGCCTTACGGATTTTTTGTGATTCGTCAATTCCCTTATTATTTAGTTTTACTGCTTAAATTTTTTTGTGCTGTGGTTCTTTATAGGGATCGATTACACGTAAAATGTAATACTTAAAATTACTGTTACCCCGGATCTACAATAAGTTTTTTAAGCCTTAAGTCATAAGAAATTGACTAATTACGAATTCAAGCAGAATAATCGATTACTATGATTCGTCCATTTCTCAACCATAAGCTTGAGGCTTATGGCTCCGGCATACCAGTGATGTTAGTCATGAGCGACATGCGATATCCAATAATAGTACCTTTGAATGAGAATATTGATAAAGTTGTATACTCATTGGATATCACGTATCGCGCGCGACGAACATCACGCTAATGTGCCGGAGACATTAGAACTTTATTATAAATACAAGGTTATAGATATTTTGTGCGGCAGCTTTTAAATGATTAAAGATAAATTTTTACGAGCTGCTTTAACCGGCTGTTTCAGCAAAAAAATCACGTCAAAATGGACGCTTGATATTCGTCAATTTTGATGCGATCTTTTTTATCACTAAAACAAGCGGGTTAGAGCAACTCGTTAAAATGTACCTTAAAGGTGCATTTTCACGAGCTGCTCAAACTAGCCGACAAACGGATTATGTGTCGATTTTTGTCGTAAGTTATATATTAGAACGACAATTTATACATGAAAAAGGGCAAGAAGCATTAAATTGGATATTTGAGCGACAGATTCGATATGTTGTTCATATTTTTCATTTGCAATAACATTAATACGCTGAATTAAACAATTATTAGATTCTGATTGTACCGAATCCTCTATCTATCTAGGTCAGCAATAAAAAAAAAGAATAAATTAGGTTAGTCAACCGTGTCGATACAGTCGATACAGTGAAACTGTTCAAATTTTCAGTCGCTGGATAAATCTGTCGCTCCAATTGCTTATTTTAGTAGGACATGAAACTATACCTTAATACTTAATATCTCAGCTCACGAGGTAGCAACGCTTTTTCACACTTTTCTCAGCCAGATTCGTTCATTTTCGGAGATATTTCGAACCAAAATGCGCTGAGTGAGCTTAATTTCATCAATTTCTGAAGTGACTTCTGATGTAACTGAACTAAACAGGTAATTTTACAGTTTAGTACAATCACCTTAAAAATTAGTAAAATTAAGCTTATTCGATACATTTTTGCATGAAATGAAAGAATCTGGCAGAAGTAATCATCGCTGTGCCTCATGAACCGAGATATTAAGCATTAAAGTTGACTACTATTGAGGTTAGGAAATCTGTCACAGAGGTCTATAATTGTACTGTTTCATATGGGTTTCGACTTTCCACGCGAAGCAATTCTCATCCTTTCTCCCCTCTTGCAAAGAGGCACATGACTTCTATAATTGTACTGTTCCACTGGGGATTACTGTTCCTGGGTTTCGATTTTGCAACAGTACAATTACAGAAGTGCACTCCTTTACAGGAGGACGGAGTAAGAGTCGCTTCGCGTGGAAAATCGAAACCCATATAGAACAATACAATTATAGAAGTCCTTATTTTATTTCTGTGACAGATTTCCTAATAGGAGTCAACTCTAATATTTTGGTTTGCGGATTTCTGCCAGATTCTTTCATTTCATGTCTAATTTTATTGATTTTTGAGGTGACTGTGCTAAACTGTATAATTACCTCTAAACAATTATCTTTTTATTTGTTAGATTGAGTAAGCTGGTTATTTATTCGCGGAAACGAGTTTCACATGTGTGAAACTCAAGAAGCTTACGTATCCATTGCCAATGACACACGCTGATTCGAAACTGTCAATCTGAGATGCATCTATCAAAAGAGTTTGGACTGTTACTGCTTCTGATATTATGGCGATTAATCAGCGTAATTGTAGTGCAGACTGCTCATGTGCCAGACGAGTACTGGCAGTCGCTGGAAGTGGCTCATCGTTTGGCATTCGGTTATGGATACCTCACATGGGAATGGACAACAATGATTCGTAGTTACATGTATCCGTTTCTCATAGCGATCCTTTATCGGATACTTGCCAAACTTTCCTTAGATTACATACTGCTGTTGACGCTGCTGCCCCGCGTCTTTCAAGCTATTCTTGTCGCCTATGCAGACTACAGATTTTACCAATGGACCAAAAACAAGTGGATGCTTATCTCCTTGTGCTTGAATCCATTCTGGTATTATTGTGCTACTAGGACACTGATAAACTCAGTGGAAACTGCATGTACTATTATAGCATTATCAATTCATCCAATACTAGGGAGAGCAATTTCCAGACTAAGCTTAAAATATATGTGGATCGTAGGTTTTCTCTGTATGATAAGACCCACCGCTGCAATCATGTGGCTTCCTTTGTGTTATATTCATATTTATTGTCTTCGTTATATTCGTTGCGATGCATTAGAAAAGAAATTACTGCCTGGTCGATGCGTTTTAATATGTTTTACTTGCGCCATAATTTCTATATTAGTAGATTGTTACTGTTATGGAACGTTTGTTATAACTCCTTGGAAATTCTTCCAAACGAACGTACTTAAGAATGTTGGGAATACATATGGCATCAAGCACTGGTTATGGTATATTTATACTGCTTTACCTGTGCTGCTTGGGTTGCATTTCTTTCCATTCCTGATTAGTTTCTACTCAATATATAAGCAATCTTTTTTTCTTGCTAAAGAAGGGATTATGCTAGGAATAATCTGTTGGACTTTACTCATCTACTCGTCATTGTCTCATAAGGAATTTCGATTTATCTTACCACTTTTGCCATTGTTAATATGCACGAGTTTCACTAGTCTTAAATATTTAAACATTAACGCTAACGTACGTAAAAGGATTATAGCGATGTTCATGTGCAGCAATATCATAATTGGATTGTTCATTTCCATGATTCACCAACGTGGTACGTTAACGATAATGGCGGATCTGCGAAATGAAATTACTCGTACAAATACTTCATTGACGGATACGCTGATTTTGACCCCATGTCACAGCACGCCATTGTATAGTCATTTACATGTAAACATATCAATAAGATTTTTGACATGCGAGCCTAATTTGAGCAACACTGAAAACTACATAGACGAAGCCGATCAGTTCTTTGCGAATGCAACAGTCTGGCTCAGAGATAATTATATTAACAATGTGAAAGTTATGTTACCGACTTATGTGATAGCATTTGATAAAATTGCGAGTGAAATATCTGAATTTTTACGTACTTATAAGTTAATTGCCAAAGAATTTTATACATACAGATCACTAACGGTAGGGAATTACGGAGAAAATATATTATTATATAAGCGTGTGTAATATTTGTATATTGTACAATGAATATTTAAAAAGTATTTGTGCAGGGAAAATTTTATTTATTTATTTATATTTATTATATTTATTTATTTCATATATATAAATATAGAGAAACGTCACT
>NW_017259252.1:510518-516723 GCF_001594045.1 Atta colombica
CAGTGAAAAAACTTTT
Organism: Atta colombica; assembly: GCF_001594045.1. Taxonomy (NCBI): domain Eukaryota; kingdom Metazoa; phylum Arthropoda; class Insecta; order Hymenoptera; family Formicidae; genus Atta; species Atta colombica. The sequence goes on from NW_017259252.1 coordinate 510,535, forward strand.
CTTCTAGACTTTCAATCTTAGTTCTACAAACTCGATATCATTCGTTCCAGTAATATCCAGACTTCAGCTGCACACTTATTTTTAAAATATATGGACTCAAAATTTATATTATATTAAGCAAATATATATTTGAGGTGACAGCTGTACGAGCCAAAAGTGAATTTTTTAACTTTTTTCCGATTTTCTCATGAAATTTAGTGCAACTGAAGTCCTGTTTATGAGTACTTTAATTATATAATAACAATTTTGCAATCCGTAAATCCAACGGAGATTTTTCATCGAGTGGAAATGTCGGTAATATAGACGGCGGATCCTAAAACGAAGTCCGAATTCCGACGAAGTCATCAGAGGTCGCTGTTTTTTCAGCGTATCGACATGTTTTTGTACTACCAATTTCTCACGCAATTATAATACACACAGTCGCACATTCAATTTCCGTATAACAATTCATTGCGATGAAACGTCTAAGTCTAATTTTAAGAACTCGACGTTATTTGTGCAAATTACGTGTTTGTGTTAATTATTATTTCATAAGTACAAGTTGGAAAACTTTCGTATTAAGCAAATGTTGTCACGACTTGACAGCTTGAAATGCCATATTACACTAAGAAATAGTAAAAAATATATCAATTTGAAATTTTTGATCTTTCTCGACATAAACTTTACCTTACAAACACGTGTTAATGCGTATACTTTAATAATGGAAAAGGATTTCGAATTTGTGAAAGAAAAAAGTATTTGTTACAAAAATCCTTTATGAGGATCTTAAAGTCGTCCTGCTTTACCACGATTACGTTTTAGGAGAAATCTTCGAATTGGACTTCATGGATCGTAGAATTTTTTTTTACAGAATTAAAAAACGCATAAAATTAAATCCCGAAAATGAAAAACACGATTTCACGAGAAAATCGGAAAAAAATTAAAAATTTCACTTTTTCTGACACGTACAATTGACATCTGCGGTTAACATTTGCTTGATATAAAAGTTTTAAAACTTATTGATTGATAGATTGAAAATAAGCATGAAGCGAAATTCAAATTACTTAGATGAGCAATACTAAGTGGAATTAAGATTCAAAGCGTAGAAAAAAATATTTCTCCTAAAATGAAATTACGTGTTTTGCAAGGGCTTATTTTTGTGCTCTTTTACAGATTCAAAAATCCTTTTCCAGGATTAAAGTATATACATTAATACGTGTCTGGGAGGTGGAATTTATTCCGAGAATGACAAAAAATTTGTCTTAAGATTTCAATTTTGATAATTTTTTATCATTCCTTCCCTTTAAAGAGGTAGCGCCGACATCGGCCGCATGGTTTGCAGCAATCGGCGCCAATCAGCTGATGATAACATAATTTTTTGAATTCTCGCCGACGCGTTGCGTGTACGCGCAACTGCAGTTTACTTTTGGTTTATAATAACTTACCGAAATAATTTTCTCTTAATTTAGGTCAAAACTGAAATATCAAATATGCAATATAACGCTTCTTTCGATTTTCCTGTAATTTATATATTTTCATGCGTAGAATATATTCCGAGGAGGAAAATCATCATTTAAGTCTTGTTTTTTTATTATTTAATTTCAAAATTTTTTGATGACGGTAAGTTGAAAAATGATAATTTAATAATATTTTACAACTGCGCATGATGCTCTTTAATGTTGTCATTTATAAGTTAATAACATCAGTTCAATTATACATTAATTGTAACTATAAAATATAAGAAAATTACAACTTAATTATATAAGAAAATTCGTATTTATTTTAATTAATTAGAGAATTAATATGCACAGATATACATTTTGTATCATAAACTATATAATTTAAATTATATAGCAAAAGATAGTTCGTGATTCAAAATGTCATCTGCAAATTTTATATAAGTGTCGGTACATAATCCATAGGTATATAATTCATATACAGGTCCCGCGAGACTTTTCCGTCCACAGGAAGATAGATGGAATCGAAATAAACATAAAAGTTCTTTATCGTTTAGCGATATAAATTAATTAATAGGAAAATAATTTTAGAAAAAATTTTGAGTGTTTATATTTAATATTGAAAAAGGTTTCTTAAGTTACCTCTTAATAAATTTCTATTTATTACATTAAATTTTATTTGTACTGGAAATTGCATATATCTTAAAACGAGATGAAAATTACGAAAGTGAGCGAATTGATTCAATATTTAGCATTTCATTGGTCAACATTTATCGTGAATTTGCTGACTTTTATAATTTTCATCTTGTTTTAAAATATACAGTCGATCCTCTGAACTTTTTATACTGAGGACTTTTTTTCGTTTTGCAATATTTTTTTATACGTTCGGATAAATAGGTCATAATTTTCTAAAATTTTCTAAAATTTTCTAAATTAGCTATTAATTCATATAGCTTCTGCAAGGCAATAAAGGAATGCGATGAAAGAAGTCAATGTCGGCGTTCTTGTTATCACCGATGAGAAAAAGCGGCATCTCTTATTCATCCGACCATCAGTAACCTTAAGCGACTATCGTGAAACAGTCATAAACCGGAGGATCTTCCATGCTAAAAATGATCCGGATTGTTGGAAAGATGGAGAGGGATCCCTCCGCTTGGAATAAATGGGTACCGTTAGTAAGTAGGACTTGAATCCCAGACTCTCGATGCGGGAACGATAACGATTCTAACGGTACTTGTACAGCGCACTACAGATGCTTCGAAACGCAATTATCCTTGCGAAACTGCGTCGTTTTTCTTGAATTTACGTAGATTTCTATAGCAATTACGAATACGTGCGGATAGCAAACGCTGTATATTGAATCTGTCAAAGACTTGGAACTTGCTGTTGCCACCTTATATAAATCTCATTTTACATACGATTTATGTATTTGTATAGTCTTGATAAGTATAAATAATGTGATCAGATGTTTCGATTTCGGCGTGTTTGTCTAACTGTTCCGCCAAAGATGTTAAATATTTATTTTTATATTAATAAAAAGTAACAAAAAACTGAAAAATATTTTATAAATTTTAATCGTTTAAGGCATTTATTCCCTACTTGTGTATTTACATTTATAATCATAAAAAGTTCTTTGTTTAATATTGTTTATAAATTTTATGTAATTGTAAAATCATAGAATGTATATTAATTATCATGTGTATTATTTTCATGAAGTAATACAATAGTATTAGTAGCATTGAATGAATTTTCTCTATAATGAAAAGTATGGATAGCGGAAAAATTCAATTTTGAGTTTGTATTTTAAAAGCAATATTAATTGAAAAATTAATTTTGATTTGACAGTTGTCAGAAATTTTATATTTTATTCCTTAAGAGGATTCATCTTCTTTATTAAAGATAATTTCAAATATAAATAATTGTATATATTATATTTATGTTTTAACTGCTATTTACATACTGTACTTAATTATCTTAATGAGTTCTGTGATCTATATTTCCGAAATATTATATTTTTTTAAATACAACAGTCATAATTTGAGTTTTTTGAAAAGATTCTGAGTGGGTTATAACTGTCTTTCCGTATTTTATTTATTCACTATTTTATTCTTTAGCGCTCACTTATTGTTAGTCAAATATCTAAATGATGGTTACATTTTTCAAGCAAGGGAATGAGAGAGATTCTAAGAATTGCAGACTGAATCTTTTGCGGTACTCTCTAAATTAATTTATGAATTTATTTTTTTTGGACATCGCTGATGATGGTTTAAATGGAGTCGAAATGTTCGATTTATATATAATTTATGTAAGATTTTTTATTAATTATTACAAACGAATTGTTTGTTATTTCTCTTAATCGTCCGTTAATTAATAAATTTGTTAATTATCTATTTTAATTAAATAATTTTCTATTATTACATTTATCTTTGTATTTCTCTCCATATATCTCTCTTTTTTCCGTTTAGTTAAAAAGTTATCTCGCTTCAGATCCGAAAATATGTGCAATTGTCACATTAAGTATAAATCATTCTCAATTTATTATTACATTTTCTTGGAAAAGACAATAATATAATTAATAAATATGAAAGGAAATAACTAACCAAATATTAAGACTATTACAGAAACAAATATTATTTTTCAAATAAAATAAAACTCTTTTATTTTAGGTTTTATTAAATGTAGAACATTTCAATTTATGAGAGGTGTTTTATATTTATGGCCACAAAACTACATATAAGTATGTATGTATTCCTTAACAGTACTATTAAATTGTACGTATTAACATATTCACGCATTATTAAATATACATTATGAAATATTCTTATAAAAAAAACAAATATAATGTCATAAAAATGTCAAGGTTGCTTTATTCAAATCTCATTTGTCGACATTGACATCGTGCGTGGATCTTCGAAATTGACAACGACAATTTTGCATTTTTCAACTAGGCGCAAAGAATCGCGCCCACTCTCCGTTAAAACTGGAAATACGATGGACAAGGAAAAATGAATGGACGAAGTCAGCGAGGTGCTCCGAGTAACGCCGATCGGCGCATTAAGAGATAAAACGGAAAGTAAAGATACCTACTGATATCCAATGGAAAAATCGAGGAAGGAAAAACTTAATGTGTAGGAAGTTCCACAGAAAGGGGTAAGGGTTGAGAAAAGAGAGGAGGAGATGGGAAATTCTTCGGGAACGCGACGAGATGCACTATCGTCGGACAAACTCATAGGCGATGCGTGACGAGATGAGGCGAGGTGTAGCGAAGCGAACGGGGAAGGTAAGGTAACTCCGCGTAATCGAAGGTACGGCTACACGGCAAAACCCAGGGGAAAATGTAAAGGAGGATGGGGGAAAGGGAGGGAGGAGAGACTGACTACATGGAGTCAACGTTCCGGCCGGGTCAGCGACCACTCATTGCTCTCGCTCGCTCTCTCCCGATCATCCCCTCTTTCTCGCCTCTTCGGTGCGAGAGCGGCTTCCTCGGCATCCGACGCCGCGCGCTTCCCGAGAAGAGGCCTTGCTTCCTCGTGGAATCTACGGCCTCCTTGCGAAAGTCCGCGATCCCTTCCCTCCCCTCCCCCCTCCCTCTCTCTTTTTCTGTTTACGAGAACGTCCTTGCGGGAAGCTGGATCAAGTTGTCGCACTTGTCGTAATAATACCTAAATTTGATTCGTTAATGCGTGTATATTTTTACAACTTTCGTTTACTAATCGAGAATCTCACTTAAGGCACACATTTAATGGTAGTAGTAAACATGACAGCACGGAATCGATTCTGTATCTTGAAACGAGGTGAAAATTACAAAAGTGAGCGAATTTACTAGAATACTGATAATTTCATTGGTCAACATAAATAATAAATTTGCTCACTTTTGTAATTTTCACCTTGTTTGAAAATATAGAATCGATCCCCAGTTTATTCGAGATAGTAAATGCAATGATTTTTTTTGTCATAACGAAATGTAAATAGAACTTGTGTGTTAAATAACGCATTTGAACTGAGAACAAATCTAATTAAATAAGAGAATTCTATATTTAGTCAAAGCGGATCTCAATGAATTTAAATATTTCTATGAGAATTTATATGTATACATATCTTTTGCAAATTCTGCGCGCTAAATTCTTTTTCGGTCTTGAAACTCAATTATGAATAAAACTGTAATAATAGAAGAATAATAATATTATTTATTAAATTGACAAGTAATTTAATAATTTTTGATGCTAATAAGCATCAAAATATAAGATGTTAATAATCAAATGTTAAGGAGAATTTTAAATCTGCGAATAATTTATTATGAAAAATAGAATTTGTTTGTCCTTACCGACTAAATAAATGATTATACAAGAAAGATATCTGAGAGATCAATTAATAGAAGAAGGACAAATAAATATATATATCTAAATATTATATGAATTTGGAATATTTTTCTTGCTTTAATGCTTATTTCTTACCCTAAAAGTGAAAGTGCCTTACGGAAAGATCAGTTTTGCATATCATAGAAAATTTATAGAGACAGATTTGAAAATAATTCTATATTTAATCTTAGAATATTAGATCATTAAAGTAATAGGACATCCAAACAGCTAGTTGCTAGATTGTCAAACATTCTTGCAGCATTATTATCATGCTATAAATATTTTCAAATCTATATCTAAACAATAGTATAAATGAAAAAATGGACTGATAACTGAATGACATAAATCATTTAAATATATTTTTCAATTTTATAAATTGTATATATATATATATA
>NW_017259252.1:516823-518351 GCF_001594045.1 Atta colombica
AAAGATATAATGCTGCGCATATTCTATAACAAGATATCGTTTCTACGTAACTTTCTTGTAATTTTAACGGGATGCGCGGATGTACTTTTACGGATTACATGCAAGAGTCCTCGAGATCGTGGCACAAGGATCAATCCCATGTGCATCGTTGAAAGGAATGCACTGGCAATCTGCGAGAGACCTGTCCTGTCGTTTCGAAAGTTACGTGGCCAGACACAAGAGTCACGTATAGAGTGTTGGGGCGCCCGTCCGGGAGAAAGTTCTCCGCAACGATGAATCCATTCTCTGTCCTCTTATGTCGCATGTAAGAGGATCACAAAGTGGATCGACCTCGTCGTCCCTTTAAAACCCGTATCAGACTATGCATTGGAGATTGAGGATTGTGAAATCAATCGAAATGGATTAAAAATTAAAATTATCTGATTACTCAAATTTTCAATTCACAATCTTCAATCTCCTATGCTTCTAATCTGATAGAGACTTTGCGACCTGTCCTTCTGTTTATCTTCTGTTTCTCTTCTGCGAATCCTAATGGGAAGACTAATGCCCGTTTTTATACTAATGTATAATTTAATTTTAATCTTGATTCAATTTACTCTTCATTTTTTCCTCTCTCTAGAATTTGAGAGAGAGAGAGAGAGAGAGAGAGAGAGAGAGAGAGAGAGAGAGAGAGAGAGAGAGAGAGAGCTGATATAGATTGGTAGAAACGGACACAAGAAAAAATAATTGAATCGCGGTTACAATTGTAATCAGCAAATAAAATATAAATAAAAGAGAGGGAGAGAGAAAAAAAGAGAGAACCGTTAGATTTTTATGAATTTTTATGCAGATGAAATTGATATTCGCTTTTTCGGTTGTGATAGATGATAGAATCGTTATAACTGAGAGAATTACTTAACTTCGTGATTACAGATTCTTGATAAAAAATATAGGCTGAGTAATCGATCAACTGGGCGCCTCGAGAGTTTAGATTTCTAGATCCTGAAATGTCATAAAAGTTGCGCGATTTTTCAACGCAAGACACTCGCTTTCTCATTCACGTTCTTTCTCACTATGAGTACACTATTTATGTGCGCTCAGATTTTGCATACAGTTTAAAGTTCGCGAAAAATGAGAATAAATAAAAAACATCACTGTTAATAATTAAGTACTCTACTGATAATTAAACGAAGACTCGAAAGTACGAGCGCCAATTATGTGTATTATATCTTATATCTATTTCTACCAATATAGATTAATTTAATCTCGATTTAATATGTCTTTAACTTTTTCTAATTTTTAGAGTTAAAAGAAAATAAAAAATTAAAGATTTAAAGAGATTAAATCTAATCTACACTGATAAAAGAGAGTAAACAATAATAAATTAATTATTTGAATCCCAAACAGTACAGAATATTTATGATAAATATTTATTATTATTTATTTTTTTAAATGTTATATAAATATTTTACATATTTTATATATAAAGCTTTATTTGAAATATTATTAAAATACAGAATAAATATTTATGATGAATATAAATAAATAT
>NW_017259252.1:518507-518879 GCF_001594045.1 Atta colombica
TCTAAACAAGTATAAATATTTTATAAATATTTTATAAATATTATGTGCTGTTTGGGAAATTTTTTATTTAAAATAAAGTTTTGGCGAGAGTTTTGGAGGTTTTCGGAAACTACGGAATATCCAAAAACGAACGGGAACATCTCTGTCATTCCAAACGTCGTTGTTTCGTTATATGTATATATTCCGCATCCGACTCATTATTGATTATCGGTGAAATCTCATTTTGCCGTGTGAATCAAATTGTTATGTATAGAAAACAACGATGATAAATGAATAATCCAATAATAAGAAATAGAAATAATGGCTATAACAGTCAAAGCTAGATCTTTAATGATTCAATCTGAATTATTATATACATATTGTATATATATA
>NW_017259252.1:518979-528591 GCF_001594045.1 Atta colombica
CACCGCATTGGATTTATAAACGCAATTAAATTACTGTAGTATCATGTTACTGTAATATCATGAATTAACAAGCAATTTTAATAATTTGATGCTCAATCAAGCATCCTATTCAAAAGATATTAATATACTGAAAAACTGTAAATAAATTTATTGCGAAAAATATTACCTCGGGTAGTTGAACTCGGATCTTATATTCCATATGAGCATCCTAAGCTTTTAGATTACCGAGATCTTATAGTAATGGTCTTTGCAATAATCAGTATGTATGAATGTATGTATAATGTATGTATAAATGAATGTGGATAAAAAAAGGAAATGAGATTCACGGAAATACCTAATATATATATATATATATTTTTTTAAGTTATATTGATAATCATAAAACAATATTATATGCATATTAATAATAATATATTCATATTGATGACGAGTTTCGATAGGATAAAGTCCAAGAGTGTAAACCGGATCTCTTTGAGCCGGAATCCAGACAGACTTTGCTCGCTGGGACTTCAACACCGCTTTAATTATCATCTCTCAAGAGCGCATTATTCGGGATTGAAACACGATTGCGTCTACGATCCCTAAATTAAAGCCCGGCTTAGCTTCTCGAATTAAAGTTCAGAACGTAACTAATCAATCGAGATCAACAATAAGTGATATCGTTCTTAAACAATCGCGAGGAACTTAAACTCGTACATTTTTTTGCTCACAGGTAACGCACGAATAAAGCTTTTTCTCTATCAAATAATGAGTGTTAAAGAGATGTCTTTTTTCAAAAATAGTGCAATAGATTAGAATTTGCGTTTGCATGCAAAAATCAGTAAGTATATAATAAAAAATACATTTTGTATTTGTGTTAAAATTGATTGTTAAAATTTTTAATATCCGAGTGTTAATTTAACATAATGTGATTATATTATTTGAATATTTCATACTAAATTGATTTTCAACATTCTTAGTGTTAAAATAACGTAATTTATAAATAAATGAATGAGTAATATAAAAATCATTTATTTTAGATCATAAATTCTAAGATAAATGATATTTCTAAGATAATTATAAGATAATTCTAAGATGAATAAAATATATTAATGTAACATATTAACATTATAAATGTTAATTGTACTGAAGAAATATGCTTTCATAATTTGCTATATTTATCTTGTAAATTAACACAAAAATTTGAGTGGATATAAAATGTATTATTAACATAAATTTTCGAACTATGTGTATTTTTTATTCGAGCGAATTATTTATGAATTCGTAAAGTTTTAGTTTTCGGTATAAAGGATAAGAAATGACAAAGTAATGCATGAACGACTGACGTCGATCCCTTCATTACTATTTAAAAAGGGAATATTCTTGATAGTGATTTGAAGAAACAACTGTGTTCGCAAATGTGATCCCAAATCGAACTGTTTCGCTTTCCAAATCGATTTGACGACGAACGATCTCTGATGAGAACTCGATTCTTCGTTACAGTCGAGATGTGCGTGAAAAACATTTCTCGTTCACCTTTCATGTACAAACTGGGCGATTGTGGTCAGGGTCAGCAAAGTAAATTTTTCACATGTGTGGAATGGTCAACAGGCAGAAGGATCTGGTTAGAGTTAAATTTCAATAATAATAAATTTATACATTTTATACAGAGTGTCTGATAAGTTTTAACAAAGCGCTCGTATGTAGATAGGGCGAATTAAATTGTGAGTCAAAAAATCCTCTACCATATTGCAATTTTCGCAATAGTCAATGAGATATTTATTTCTAAACATTGTCGAATAAGATAAAATCGACGCATAAGACAACTTTAAGATTTCTTTCAGAGTTCTTTAAATATCTTAAAGATGTTTCTAAAAGAACTCTTAAAGGTATCTTAATTGTTTTTGTTTCATCAATTTTAGATATTCTGCTCATTAGATAACTAAAAAAAGTTGCGAAAATTGCAAAATGATAGAGAACTTTTCAATATATAATTTAGTCCGCTCTATTTATATATACAAGTGCTTTGTTAAAACTTACTGGACATTCTGTATATGTAATATTATATGCGCGCGCGCGCGCGCGCGTGTGTGTGTGTGTGTGTTTTATATATGTGTGATATATTATATATACACGTAATAAATAAATAAATGTATAAATAAGAAATAATTATGATAACCAAAGGAAAAAAGATTTCATTAAGAACCAATCAGAGAGTGCAGCATTGTTCATTGAGATATCGCCAATAAAAAATCCAATAACTCGTTACAAATTCAGGTTAGATGTAGTTCGACGTGTATAGAAATTCTACATACTGCCAAATTCACATGTGTGAAGTATTCCATCACTTTACATATACAGAGTGTCCCAAAATAATCACCAAATATATATGAGCAAGTAGAACGAATTAAACTGAGTTAAAAAGTTTTTTATCATTTTGCAATTTTCGCAATAATTAACAAGATATTAATTATCAAAAATTGTCAAAACTTGGTCTTCAATAATTTTTTACTCAAATACTTTATAAAATCAACTTTATAAAAAAACTGCAAGAGACAGACATTGTTTATTTTCTTCTCATAGAAACTCTAAGAATTTTTTCAGAATTTTTTAATTCCATATTTTCTCATGTTGATAAAAATAAGAAAATGCAGTACTAAAAAGTTGATAAAAAATTTTGAAAAAATTCTTAAAGTTCTATGAAAAGAAAATAAATAATTTTTGTTTATTGCAATTTTTCTGTAAAATTGATAGTATTTAAGTAAAAAATTATTGAAGACCAATGTTCAACAATTTTTAATAGTTGATATCTTGTTAACTATTGTGTATAATAAAATTGCAAAATGGTAGATGACTTTTCGATTCAGTTTAGTCCGATTTACCTGCCCAAATATTTGACAATTATTTTGGGACACCCTGTAGATCGTTAGCTCTGATTGTGTCGACTGGTGCATCTATTCTTTCCTTAGTGATTACTTAGTACTATTGGTGCCAGCCAATCATGGTCAGCGGGCAACAGGTGGCCGACCAATCACGACTGATGGGCAACAGGTGATCAACCAATCCCGTGCTGCAGACGTGACATTCATTCTCTTTCGTCAAGAAATTGAACGATCCGAGCATTTTACTCCTTCAGATATTCCTACACTAAATCCACCGACAGCTGTTACATATTTCTCTCTTTCTCTTTCTTTCTCAATCTCTTTTGTTTATATAATTTATTCTTATTATTTTTCTTTTCATATAATAAAAAGGTAAGAAAAGATTTATAAATGAACAAATAAGATGTAATAATAATCTTTAATATTAGATATAATATAAAGAGATAGGACGTTTCGGCTTATCTACAAGGGAACCTCGCGAAGTGTCAAATTCTGATTTTAATGAAACTTTATGTACTTATAGTTTATACATAAAGAGATGAATTTAAAAAATATCAGTTCCGGTCAAAAAACGGTGAGAAACCATTTTTTATGTGTAAAGCAATTTTCCGTTTTTTCTACTGTATCAAAAACTATTAGAGATATCAAAAAATGTTTTACAACAAAATTAGCTGTATTCATTCACATTCACGTTAATAATATTAAAAAAAAATTATTTTCCAAAATTTTCAAAAAAAATTTTTTAATATTCTAAAAAAATATTACTGAATAAATAGAAGCAATTTTATTAAATTATATAAAACTTTTGCATAAAACATTTTTTTATATAGTTTTTGAGATGAATAGTTTTTGAGATATAGCGGAAGAAGTTAAATATTTACACACGAGGGCTGATTTCACCTTTCAAATTGTTTGTTGGTAACAATTTTTAGAACTTTTAAAAAAATATATTATTTTTTAAAATATTGTTGATGATTGATAATTTTATCATACAATTACTTATAAGTGGATTTTTATCACAAGAAAATGATAAAATGCTATAATTTCCACATTTGCACCTATAAATGAAAGCGAAATAGACTTGGATCAATCATCCTTTTTATGGCAAATCACAATAAAAAAAAGTGCATACTATTTATCTCATAATAGATGCAGGTGTAAAAATGATAACATTTTATCATTTTTTTGTGATATAAATCTACTTACAAGTTTAGTTTTATAATAAAATTACTTCTATCTATCATTAATATTTGAAAAAATAATCATTTTTCTGAAAGTTCTGAAAGTTGTTGCTAACCAACGGTTTGAAGGGTGAAATCAACTCTCATGTGTAAAGCGATGTTTAGCTTTCTGTATTTTAAAAACTATTCAAAATATACGAGATACATTGTAATTTTATAAATAATAATTTTCTCCTTACGTTTGTTACAACGATCTGAGTGCACAGTCAGCAACTAAAAGGTTGCATCGTATTTTTTTCAATGAGTGTCGGAATGCAACCTCACCGAGATTAGTTATTACTTATGGATCCATAAGTAAATAACAATCAATCGCTTGATAAATAAATTGCATTCCGAAACTCATTTTTAAAAAATGTGTTGCAACCTTTAATTGTTGACTGTATATGTGAGTTCATAATTTGTTGCTATGTTTTACATATTAAATATGGGCTCGAAAATACAGAGTAGATCGCAAAGTCAAGAGAGTAATTGCGTATGGATATCCAATATTAAACTATATCATTATGAGAAAGAAGTTAATTAATCGTTAATTTTAAAAGAAAGTTAAGAAAATCTTTAGTATATCTAAATATCTGATTCTCTCATGAACATCCGTCATATTTGCGCTTCGAAATGTAAGAATATTTCAGCTGACATGGTTGCATCTACGATAAATATTAAGAAAGAATATACCATGAGTTATAGAACCCTTGATAAATTAAATATGTACATAAAGACACAAAAAGACTACCTGCAGCATTTCAGATACGTAGGAGATACATAACATTTGAAATGTTATATATATAGCAGATACGTAGCAATACATATGAATCATATACCAGACACATGTTTAATATCGATTAATGTTCTATTAAAGATATAAAAAAGCGGTATTTTTTATTTTAAAGAAAAAAGAAACGATCAAGTAAAAAAACTAGTTTTTTATTGTAAATAACGGTATTTTTGACTAAATTATATGAAATTCATGAAAAAATATATAGTTATTTCAATATATAATAATTATTTGAAAGACAGATATTTTATATTTAAAAAAAGCTAAATAAGTGATGTTATTATTAGTATAGATAATATTTTATAAGCATAATAGACACTGTTTTGTTGCATATTGGTTACACTTGTACTCTATATTTTAATTATTCTGCCTTCTATATTTTAATTATTTTGAGATAATATTCCAATATAATATTGATTCAAGAGTAATTAGAGATTCGAAGAACGTTACCTAACTAAATTAAATTTAGAATATATATAATTACAATAGACGACAAAAACAGTGTCAATTAGTTTAATGAAGTATTATTTGTATTAATAATAGTATGGAATACTTACTTAACTTTTAAAATTAAAGTACAGTATAAAATATCATTCAAATAATATTGAAAGGTACAATATATTTATAGCTGGTTCTATACTATATATATTATACTGTATTAATTATTATACTATATTTTATTTTTGTAATTTTTTTTTATACAGAAATCTTACGGATAAGTGCAACAACTAAATTTTAGAACAATAATACAGCGTCAAAATCGTGAAATATTAAAAAACAATGGGTATAGTTCCGAATGATATTCACTCGCGATTGATTTGAAATTTTATATATACGTATGAAATTTTATATACGTGTAAGTTGTTTTTGATATAAGAAATAAGAAACCTATAGTCTCCAATTCGGGAAATAAAAAAAAATTTTTTAATATGGGCAATATTTATCAACTAAAATCCGGATCGATTAAGAAAATACTTCTACGAGAAGCGACTTTCACCTCACCTCCTCTCCCTTACTTAGAGGCGTATGATTTCTATGCGAAATGATTGCCACCCTAATTCCCCCCTCCCTCTCCCCCGTCTATTCTGATCTACCTGAATGAAAAGTCGTAAAATAAACAAATTTTTTTTTATTTCCCGAAGTTGAGACTGTGTTTTTTATTTATTACATTGAATAGAATTTATGTGCAAAATTTCAAATTAATCGCGAGCGCGGATCATTCGGAACTATATCCAAAAAAATATCCGGATAAAAAACTGCCGAAGGAAAAAAATCATTATTTCCCGAGTTTTTTATTCTAAAAATCTAGGATTTTTTCTCATTGTTTACATCTTTACGCTTTATAAATACTTAATTTACATTACATATTAAATACATATGACATTATATATTCGAGATGTGTTAAATATGTATCTGATATGTATCTCTAATAATGCAAATACGCTTTCAAAATGTACTAGGTACGTTATATAACTTAAAAAAAAGAATCAGATATGCATTAATTGTACAGTAATTACATTTAATTGTATAGATATTCAAATATTTTATAAAATAAAAACTTATCTTTGATTTATTATTTAATTTAAATTAATTTTTTAATTTAAATTTGTTTTACACGGGATTGTTTCAATCAGCACTAAACATTCAAGCTTAACCGAAATTCATTAAGCCTTTATTTCTTGATTTGAAACACAAATCAAGAAATAAATAAATAAATCGTGGTCTAATAAGATACTTTAATATTGTTAAATTTGTTTATCCTTATATAGATTCAGATAATAATAACCACGCACACAGTAACTTGCTCAAACTTATCCGTTTCTGATTTTTGTAATGTTATGTAATGTTATAACTACTGTACGCCATCATCTTGTGACGTATTATTACATTCTGTTAAATATATATCAACTATATGTGTTATATATCCATGCGTTTAAATATGCACAATACATCTGCTACATATTACATATATATTTCAACTTGGATATTTCATATCCATTGCTTTTATTACATATTTAATACATTATATTTGATATGAAATGAAACGCAATGTAAATACAACAGATAGATACGTTTTTAATGTATATTTCCAATAAAAAGTGTTGTGTGGATGTTTTATCGATAAACAATGACAATGTTACATATATGTATAAATTGGATTGTGGTGACTATATAACTTTCTACATGGAATAAACAAAGAGAAAATTAAGAACGTGATTAAACGAGATAAAAATGGACTCATCCAAACATTCTTCATGAAAATGTAAAGCTTGTCGAAGCGTCAAAAAAGTGTGAACAAAGAATTTTAATGCTTCTTAAACACTTCATTAACTTTCCATTGACTCTTAGTGATTTTGAATATTTATACACACTCCACGAACTCTCCCCAAACGCTCCGTAAAGTGTGTCTAAAACACATCTGTTACATTTCCTACATGTTTAAAATTTTTTTTTTCATTAATTTTTCATTTTCTCATACATTCTTCAACACTATGCAAAGAATGCATGAAGCGAATACTGATACACTTCCTAAACACTTCATTCATTAGTACTTCGTCTTCGCTTCCTAAAGTTTGGCAAAAAATATACGGAGCATTCAAATTCATTTTGTGTACGCTTCCAGAATAGAGATAAAATAGAGATAAAAAAATTTATTTTAAAACGGAATGTCATTGAGCTGTACAGCGAATGTAAATGAAGCCTCGTTGAATAGTACGCGGCACTGCCACTAGAGGAAATTAACGAAAACTAACTTCTCGAATTTAAAAAACCGTACAAATTAGGATAAAAAACGTAACATTGAAAGATTTTTGAAGAAGTTGTATTCTAATGAAATAATTTTTTGAAGTGCCCCTCCAGAAGAAGAAAGCGTAGCACTTTTTTTTAGATACTTACCGAATAAATGAAATATATTTTAAAATATCATTTGTTTACCAAGGACTTCGATTACATTTCATTCACGTTTGTCTAAGAACTCGATGATGCTCTGTTTATGTTCTCTAGACTGCCTAATCACGCTCCGTTTACGTTCAACGAACATTCTGCTGGTGCTTGCCAAAGACTTTATCTATATTTTTATTTATGTTCCTTTAACATTTAGTTGATGCTTCCTTTATGTTCCATGTTCCAATTTTCTTCTTGTGAATTTCTTATGAATTTCATTTATGTTTCTGTTACTTCCTTTTTCCTTTACACTCCAATTAACGCTTTATTGATACTCGCTTTACATTTTATTTTCATCAGGGCTGTCATCTTTGAGCACATTTTGAAATTTAACTATAGATAACATTAAAAATAATATATAACATTAAAAATAACATTAAAAATTTGGATTTTGAACCAAAATACAAAAGATTAATCGATTTTATTATTATACATTATACATTAAAGTATTATACATTAAAGAACAAACAACGGACTTAATTTAAGAAAAGATATGGAGTTGTGAATTTGGATGAATTCTATTTTTATTATTTTTATTATATTATTGATATATCAAGAAAAAAGATCACATAATCATATATCTTCGCCAGTTCGTTATATTAAATTATTTTTCATATGTACTCAGCATTTCGTTTTCATCACACATCTGAAGCATAAATATGACGGATGTTTACGAGAGAATTGGATACTTACAATTAATATACATAAGTCTCTTTTCTTAACTTTCTCAAAATTGACAACTATAATTAACTTGTTTCTCATAATAATAATAGTTTAATATTAAGTATTCATATGTAATTGATTTCTTGACTTTGCGACCTAGGTATTCTTATTTTAACATTCGACTCAGTCCATGTCTACATGTCAATAATGAATCATAGATGTATATGTATACTCAGGCCATTACACAAACGTTGTTATGTGTCTCGTATGATTTAGTATATCATTTAATATTATTTGCATTTTTATGGATTATAATTATTTATAATAACTGAAAATGGCTAAGTAAGCCATTTATTTATAACGTTAAAGGTTATTATTAAATATACATCTTATTTGCTCGTGAATTTTTTAATACCTTTTTCTTGTTGAATAAATATACATACGAGCGCTTCGTTTCTTGTTTTTTGTTTGCATATTTTTGTTTTATTTTATATTATCTATTATTGTTGTTATCGTTTTTCTATTTTCTTTCCTATTTTATTCGTCATTTTTTTATGTTCTCAGAAGGTTTAGCTGCGTTTATCAGAAAAGCAGCTTTGCAACTGTTGTAAAATTCATGAATATGATTGATTTTATACATTTAGATTCAAGGAGGAATCAAGAGCAAGATCCATCATATTAAAGAATTTTATAAAAGTTGCAAAGCTGTTTTTTTTGCTGAACACAGCCCTTGTCCTAGAATATTAATTATATACTAATAAGCGCTTTTATCTCTCTCCCTCTTGCTCTTTAACAAGTGAAAAAGTCTTTTTCTAATAATAATGGTAATAAAGAGAAACATCATATCAATCTGTTGATCGTGGCGTCTCTTTCTCTCTCTCTTTTTCTCTCCTTCTCTCTCTCTCTCTCTCTCTCTCTCTCATACAAAATGCGACACGTGCATAAAACGATGCGTACGCTTTACGTGCTACCTCGGCATTTCATTTAGATTTGTGCTTGTGAATCCAGATAAGGATGAACAAGGAATAAGTGTTTCGAGAATGTTTTGTATTGAATATAATATCTATTATATTCTTGCATCAATCATTTTAATCAAACTTGACCGCACACGCATATACATATATATATATAT
>NW_017259252.1:528691-538936 GCF_001594045.1 Atta colombica
ATTTTTATGCAAGCGCGCTTAAATATGCATGAATACGTATCTACAATCTGACTGGGTCATCGTCGACTATGCGTGTCGATATGTATAAAAAGTGCAAATTTATTGCAATCACATCATGATATTCTCGCTTTAAGCGCCTTGCGAAAAAGGTTGAGAAACGCAGGAAACAACGAGTGTTGTGGCGTTATGACTCGGCGGAATCGGACGTTGTGATATTTCCGATGAAGCGTTTTTCGATCATTGTTCGTCGAAGACGGTAACGATCGTTATCAATGCAAAGAGCCGATGATCAATAATTGCGGACGAGCAGGCAAACGATCCAACAAGTGCCGAAAAATGAAAAAAAACGAAACGATTGGCGAGGAAAAGATGAACGTATGCAGATTTATATGCGAATTCGGTTATTTGCATTATATTAGATAAGGATTTTTCAACAGTACATTAGCATATTTCAAAAGGTACTCAAATAGTCACAATCATTTCAGAGGAGGTAAAAATATAAGAAAATATTTAGAAATAAATGAAAGAAAAATCAATCAGATCACAGAACATTGACTTTATTGTAATCATAATTTCGATTGGGAAAATGTCCAGATTCTTAACAAAGATTTCTCAATAAATGATTAAATTTCGAAATGTCTCACATTTATATGCAGAAGAATTAATTTAAAAACGGACACAGAGTGTTTGCACCACTCTTGTGCTTTCTTATTGGACACATTTAAACAAAAATGATAATCGTACTTTGTTATATTGACTGACACTCTTAGTTTATTATTTATATTTATTTATATTTATTTTCAATGCTTGTTGTTAATCCCTTTTGTCACTCTGTAACGTTTCAATTTTAAATGACACGTCATTTAAATTGTTATTTACATACACGAATTCTTAATCTCAGAAGAATAATATATAGTGTAACTTTTTTACTCAATGCTATAAATGTGAATCGTTATTTCTGAGCTTCGTTTTTTTGTCGTTTCCCATTGAGGTGAGTCATTTAGTTTAATATTTTTGATAGTTTTCCTTTGGAATATTAATTTGATTTAGTGTAATGTATGCTGCATTCCTGACAATCTGTAAGTGACTTGCTCTCAATGAAAGATTGTTTTATATTTGCTGAGGATAAATCCAAAAGGAGCAGAAACGTTCGAAATAAATTGAAGATAACCAGCAACACCTGAGGATTATCTGCTTCTCTCCACTCTTACAACAGCGACTCTCATTAGTCCTAACTCTTATTTATATTTTATCAAGTACAAAAGAATAAGGTGCGAAGTAATAAATGTTTTAAAAATTGTGAAAATTATATATTTAAATTATGTTTCTCATTTTAACCAAAGTACATACATATATGAATACACAAAAGTAAATACACAACAAGTAAAAGTTAAAGCTTATAATGATTGAAACTGGATCTTAGATGCTTAAAGAATTTCTATGTGAATTTATACAGGGTAAAAGCACTAGATGTGAATTAGGCACTAGTTCCGGATCACTTTTTATTTAAATAATTATAGCATTTTTCCATTAAATGAATCACAATTCTTTAACGTTCGTTTTATCTCTTTCAACTTTCAAATGTTAATTGATTGATTTCAATTTATTAGGATTCAGCGCTATACATTTTATTAACTAATTAAATGCGCGAGGTTAACTAACGTATGTATCTTTAAAAATTCATTCAAAATGTAATACCATAAGAATTATCTTATGGCTTTTATAGTAGGTACTAAATAGCATTAAATTTTATGGAAAAAAATCAATGTTATGCTCAGTTGAGATTAAATGGATCCGCAAGTGTTTATTTAATTATTACGTTATAATGATACTTTTATTGCATAAATTTATTATAAAAATGTTTAAAAACTTGTCAAAATCTTACAAACGATGCCCTGAAAAGATTTTAGAATATAAAATAGTATACATGTCATACACAAAAAATTACTATTCATAATTTAATCTGAAAAATGCATTATTATTTCTACATATCAATTATTGCGAAGAATATTATTAAGACCTCGATAGTTTAAAGGTAGTCTTACTGGTATGGAATGTCAGAGATCCAGCTTTGAGTCCCAGCTGACGTTATATTTTTCGCAATAAATTTATTTTCAATTTTTCAATACATTAACATCTTTTTGATAGGATGTTTGATTGTATTAAAATTATTAAATTGCTTGTCAATAATTTGTGATATTATTGTAATAGTTTAAGGAGATTCTTGCGTTTGATGAAATATAAAACAAGTCTATAATATGTAATACAAATGTTATTAATACTAATAATATCTAGAAAAAATTTCATTTCCGTACTATTTTGAATATATTTAATTCTAAATTTATGAAATTTTACATTACAAGTTGAAGATAACCTTATTTTGTAGTATTCTCTTTATTCTGTATGTATTCTCTTTTAAATTGAGACACTTGCGTATATAAGACAGCAATTGAAAAATTGTTATAATTAAGTAATAAAGTAATAAACTAAAGTTTGTTCTCGTAAAGTTTCATTTAAACTGATCGTACAGTTTACAAAAAATTTATATTCTTCTATGAAAAAAATTTAATTATATATGTCAAATAGACGATGCGTATACATCAAATGAACAGAGCTGAGCATGTGAAATACTTTTATTTAAAACACATTATTTACAATACAAGCATATTTTGTATTTTTTATTTTAGCAGATCACATAAAAGTATATTTTGTATTTAAAATCAAAAAATGAAAGCTTTTTTTATAATTCAAATAATAAGGTTGATTATCAATGTTAGTATTTGAAATACAAAATACAAAATATTTTCATAATCTTTTGTTATTAATACTGAAATAAAAAAAACAAAATACTTTTATATGTTCCTATGAAATACAAAATATAAAATATTTTCATGTATCGAACAAACACAAAATACAAACTATAATTGTCTTACCAATATTGTTTTTCAAATAAAAGTTTTTCAAATACATGCCGAGTCCTGCAAATGAGCATTTTACAACTTTTATTTTGTCATTTTGAAAATATTTAGTAACATATAAAATTAACAACAATAATTATATATAATGACATAAGATATTGTTAATAATTTTTTTATTCCATTATTTTAATTGTTTTACATATTATTATGAATAAAGCGTCTATTGATTAGAAAATAGCGCGAGAATCTTCTTAATTGCGTTTATAAGTCTGAAAGATTAATTCGACGCGCAATTCAAATGACTACGTAGTATATGAAGTCACATAGAAATTATTTAAGGTGATTCTTTAGCAAATCGAGTTATTATAGAAATGTCTAATTTTTTATTATAGAAATATAATTATTATAGAAATATAATATTATAGAAATGTCTAATTTTTTATTATAGAAATATAATTATTATAGAAATATAATATTATAGAAATGTCTTTTTTTATATATTGAAGTTGAAGTACCAAAATTGACATGTGCAAAATTCTACGGTAGGTGTAATAAACGATGAAACAAGAGAGAAAAAAATGTTAAAAACTGTAACTTTTTATGTATAACTTATAGCGAATTTAATTAGACACACTCAGTGCGCACTAGTACTCATTAAAGCCGTCGTACACAAAATAACGTAAAGATATGTTTACATAAACATAGAAATCGATTAAATCCTGAAATATTCAATACATTTTATTAGTAGCGTTTTCTCTTGGCTGCACTATCGCCCACTAGTGCAATATTCAGACAGTGTAGCGTATTTCCATGGCTGGTAGTAAGCGAATTCATTTAGTGTACCGTGTTTCCGTGGCTATGGTGTAATGCAAATTTTATGCACAAAGTGGGATTTTGCTACATCGTCTCAAAGAGATAGTGTAGAGTCAGTGTGACATTTAAATTTGAAAATGGAAATCAAGTGAGAACAGGATTAGCGCAATAATAATGTAGTGTGCACCCATACACTCTAATGTAATGTAGTTGAGTGTAGCGCTTACACGCATCTGATGCGAGGTTGCATCCAGTGTATTCCAATAGAAAATGCTATAGGTAAAATATGTATATATAATTTGCATTTCACTTTTATCAATTTAAATTAGTGTACAATGACCTTAATATGCACTAGTGGTTCCAATCGAATTCGCCAAAATAATAACAGATAAGGCGCAGACATTTCTTTGAAACACAAATCTTACCATAAACTTATCTAAAAAACGAGATTATAATAGTTTTAAAAAATTTTAAATTTGATCACAAAAAAGTATAAATAGGTCAACGGCCATTCTGGAAAGATATTTATGTGCATAAAAACTTGTATAAATTTAACCTCAAAAAATAAACATAATCTCATCTTGTTTTTATTCAATAAAGATGCATTTCTTGATTTATTATCGTATATTTCATACTGTTTCATTAAGATGTATATGTAGTTTTAATATTTTATCCAAATTTTGCAGATATTTGTAATTTTGAGGCCCCGATGAAGCACCCCAAATTTTCGGCACTTTTCTAAAGAAGCACTTTAAACATCTAGTGGTTTGTTTTCTGTTCCTGCATTAGACTGTTCTAGAACTCTTTTTCTCGCTTTAAACAAATATCAAACATATATCTATCTCATTTTAAATTCCAAAAGTATACACTAGTTCAGTCACAGAAAACAGACCTTAGGATGCAGCTTCGACCGTTCTTTAGGCTTTAACTCTTACTTGTTAAATCTTTTTAATAAAAATCTAATTAAACCGTACATGTGAATTAAAACACAATCAATAGGAAATAGACAATAACGGCCTATATATAACGGAGCTGGATTTTTATTATAAATATTTTAAATAATTAAATAATCAATAATTAAATAATTAATAATGATATTGTCATGTTATTCAACAGAATATACAGGTCTTCTAATTATTGACTGCGTTCAACTGAGAAAATTAATCAATTAATGCTTAGTGATTCTTTAATATGATTGGTTCTTACACTTATTAGATTTAGCAAAGAACTAAAGGCAAGAACCATATATAAGAAATTTAGAAGAAATACGCATAACAGAGAAGTGTGTCAAAGCTCGGTGGTAAGACGGAAATCTACCAACATGGAGAAGACTAGAAGTCTGTTTTTTTTTTAGTTAAAGTTCTTGCATTTCAAGAGCATTTTTCTTCCTTTTCTTTCTACATGGAGAGAAAAAGAAAAGAGCAGAAATAAGAAGTTCAGCTAAAAAAAATAAATTCTAAATCTCGATTCGAATCCCGGAGCGCTCTAATAGTTTTCTCATGTTGTCATTTATTTCTTATATATATTAAAGACTACTAAACACTAACTGATTAGTTTTCTTTGCCGAATGCAATGCCATTGACACAATCCGTGTGAAATTACTTCCCCCCTAAACTTTTGAGAAAATTAATTTTATATAGCTTCGATTACTCATCGCTTGTATATTTATGCACACTTCGAATTTTCGTTTTTTTTGTACACTTCCAAAAAGAAAATTATTAAAAAAACAATTTTAAGAGGGGGAGGGGAATTAACTTCACATTAACCCTTCAATTTCGAGTTAGAGGTCTCAAATTGGATCGAAAAAATAATGGGTTTGAAATAGCACTAATCGATATTTCCTAGATTTTTTTAAAACATAAACACATTTTGATGTAGAAAAAATGCAACAGTCTCTTCAATTAATTAACTTCATTTTTTTAACATAATGTCTGCATTTTGAGCTTAAAAACATTACGACACTTGTCTTCAAAACTTTAATTGTTAATGACTTTTTAACTAAAGATGTGCAAACGAAAATCTATCGATTGGTGTTATTTCTAAACTATTTCTGTTGAATTAAATTTGATTTAAATTGAAAACATATTTTATGTAAGTGTGAAGTTGATTCCCCCTCCCTCCACTCATTTGTTAATAACTTTTTAACTAAAAGTGAACAAACGAAAAATTGAATTGTTTCAAAATGTTCAAACGAAAACCTATCAATTCATGCCATTTTCAGCATAGTAGGTGCGATTTGAACTTATTTATCGCTTTCGACACTTCTTGAAATTTTAATTGTTTATAACTTTTTAATTAAAGATGTGCAAACGAAAAATCAAATTGTTTCGAAATGTACAACCCAGCAAACGAAAATGGATTAAAATGGATTGAAATTTTTTTCTCCGAATGCGTATTTTAAATAGCGAATGCTTTTTTTGGATTCAATTAAATTCAATTAGATTGAATTGGATGCAATTGGATTGAAAAATTGCATTTCCTATTCAAAATTTTGAATTGAACAGTATTCACAATATGTGTGTTGTGCATAGAAAAAGAAAATATTATTTTTAGATTGAAAAGCATAGATATGCTCCATGCAATTTCTATAAATGAATAAAAGTTCATTCAGAATTGAAAAGCATTCATTTTAACATTCGTGAATCAATATTTCTGAAAATCTGAATCCATTTCAATTCATTTCAATCTATTCTCGTATGCTGGAAAATGAAAATTTGTTGATTAAGACCTTTTCGATCCAATTTTTTCGAAGTTGGAGGTCTAGTGTGAAGCCTTCCAAAATTGTTTTTTTTAATAACTTTCTTCCTAGAAGTGTAAACGAAAAGTACATAAATGTGCAAACGATGAACAATCGAATGAGCTATATAAAAATAATTTTCTCAAAAGTTGAGGGGCCAACTTCACACAGATATTGACACAGTTCTTGTGTGCAGGCAGAGCGGTCTAAACTAAGTCGAAAAGTCTTTAATAATTATGAATACTTAAATTTGTTAAACATTGAGATATGATCTAATAAAAAAAACATTTATTATTATATGATAAATTTTATCAGTTTAATAATTTAACACTAACACCTAAGTTCTGGGCTCATAGCTCCTCATTTTATTAATTTTTAATTGTTATTTTAATTATTGACTTTGTACTATTACTTTAATTTTAAATACATTTTGCCTGTGCTATTAGAAGATTTCGTTTAGCTAAGAAAAATGGAGGACAATCATGCCTAGTTTCAGAGCAGGAATCTAGCATCACACGCCGTTCGCGCTGGTGCGTAGCCATTGCTGCTTGTAGTAAACAACTCGCGCGCTTAGCAACCAGATTACTGGGTAGCTGGGTGGCCATTTCTCGTTATGCGCTTGGATTTGGCAGTAAGCCGGATTTATTCAGCAATTTTTAGTAATTAATTTCTCGTTAACTATTGCGAAAATTACAAAATGGTACATGAAAATTATTATTGAATAATGAAAATACACTTTTTTTTATTTAACTATGTATAAAATTTCTTTATGTGCATGTTCATGTAACACTATATATAATCTTATTTCAAGATTTATATTAAAAAAAAAAGATCCCAAAATAAAAATTTTTTTTTTCTGTGTACTAATCTATTGTAGTACGAGTGGCCAACTCACTATAAATCTATTTAACGTTGATTAATCTATTTAACGTTGTAGACGACCCTGTGTCGCTTTCCTTGATTATTTTCCGTACTTTCACTCATAATTGCAGCGATGTTTAATAACAAATTAGCTTCCTCGTATTTTCTTCCGAGTGTGTGGCTATGATTCGACTGCGAAGGAAAGCGGGCGCACGATCGGAAACTTCGGATTTCTGACAACGATTCTACCATATTTTGCAACGTGATTGTAACATTAATGGTGGTATTCACCATTGAAATTAAGGTCGGAGGTCTCTCTCTCTCCGGGACACTCTGTATTACGCGGCAGGAAGCCGCATAAATAAATATATCATCGTGACTGCATAATCGCAGTGCTTATTACGAAATGATATCAAGTTCTGTCGAGTGTCGAGGGAATATGAAATAGCTATGTTGATTATACTTGCCCAGTAAATAAGAAACATTAAATCAACATTTCAACAGAAGTATTTATTTTATATGAATTTTATCAATATTTTTTTATGTAATATTTTATAAATATTTTAATAGTATTATCTAATACTCTCTCTCTCTCTCTCTCTCTCTCTCTCTCTCTTACTTTTATTCTTATATTTCTTTCCTATTCGACGGAAAGAGTGTCACTACGTTGTATGTCACCTGATGCACACTAATGCACAGTCTATCCATGTAATGATGCGTTCGAGGAGTCGCTATTAGCGCTACTTCTATCATTCTATCTTCGTTATTTATTAGACGTAAAACAAGGATAGAATGACACAACAGCGTCTCCCCGAACGCATCTTGAATATAAGATCAATAAATACAGAAAAATGTGAGTTTTTCTATTTGCTGTTATAAGTTATAAGTCCAGGACGCCGATATATCGCTATACGTTCCTGCGATCACTAATTATGTATAATAACCGCACGCGTACACACTCGCGCCATTTTCCCTGAATAACTCACGCGTGCTCTTTCGACCAGTACACTGGTCACATTTAACTGATCACGTAAAATGGAATTACGGAGTATCGGAGTACTTAATGAATATTGGTGGATAACGTGGAGAACGGCGCGAGAGAATGTCGCGCGAGTGAGAAAACACAGCCCGTCTCGTTCCACGTTCCACGTGCGCGCCACATGGATCCGCCATGAGTGGTAACGTAGCGCGGCTGCGCGGCGAGGAGAGGTGGATGTGAGGCCGAAGTCGTCGAAGAGAACGAGGTGACACTCGGCGAGTGGAGCGTCTGCGCACCTGGTTGGCCCTGGCGCGGCTGCTTCGAGATTCGAGATTTTGTGCCTTTCCTTTCCTTCGCCGCTCGCCGCGCGTCGTCGATTTTCCTCGGCGCGGCGGCTACGTTTTGTCATCGATGGGAGAGCGAAGCGACAATCGAAAATTCGCGAGCTAAAAATCTCTGTCACTTTGCCGCGCTTTCCCATCCTTAAGTAACTTTCAACTTCCATGTTTTTCGTTCCTGAACGTAGACTTGTTCTTTAGTTGAACTTTTTGCATCTTTCCTCTTTTCATATTGGAGAGAAAAAAAGAAAAGATAAATTGTACATATGCCAAAAGTGCAGCTAAAAGAGAGACAGATTTTCGTTAGATATTTTCCATTTCTCACTTTCGCCGTTTCTCTTTTTTGCGCTTGATTTCCTTATTTCTCTTCCATCCTCCTTTTTCGTTCAGCAGTCGAGCAGATACTCGACATTGTCTCTTTTTTCCTTCTTTTGAAAGGAGTAAATAATCTACTAGCAACAAACAATGCTCAGTTAACATAGTGATACGGGTATTTCTCTCTCTCTCTTTCTCTCTCTTTCTCTTTTCTCTCTCTCTGTTCGTATTTCTTCCTTATTCGCGGTAAATCCGATTTTCGAATACTCATTATTTTCACTTATGCATCCGCTCTAATCCGCGTATTAGCGCAAAAAATTCTGCTGAACATTGATGTGTTAATATTTACTGTTCTTGTATCAGTGAATATTCTTTCGCAGTGCGCAACAGGTTCCCTTCTTTCTCCCGTTTTCCCTGTTGTTCTCGTTTGGTTCCCGTATAGGATTCGACATCAGCGTACCCGTACACTTGTCCAACTCGTTATTAACTCACACAGATCTCGAAATTCTGCTAGATTGTTTCATTATTTGCTTTACGAAGAAGTAAAAAGAAAAGAGAAATTGTTTGGGCGTACAACATTTGTGGCATACAACAAGTATTTGTCTCTTTTCCTCCTTCCTTCTCTCTCTCTCTCTCTCTCTCTCTCTCTCTCTCTCTTTTTCTCTTAATGTCTGAGTGCTCGATCTTCTCGCACACCGACGTAACTCGTCATTAACATCGGTTGAAATTCCGCGTGATATTAATTCATTTTTGCTATTTGCTCGACAAGAACGCCTTCCGTACGGCGTGCAATATCTAAACATTTCCTTCTCTTTCTCTCTCCCTCTCTCTCTCCCTCTCTCTCTCTTTTCCCCTCTTCTCTCACTGTAAACTGTAAGACACCTGAGCGAGCTAGGCGCTCCAGCCAACGAGAGAGAGGGGCCGCGTCGACGCGCAGTCGCCAGGTGAGGCAACTACGACGACGTGTTCGCCTCGTTACGGTCGGGGAACGCACGATCAGTGCTGCACAGAACCTTGCAACTTTCGACGGCGCTCCGTCCGCGAGCGACCGAGGGGAAAGAGCGAGAAAAAGAGAGACGAGGAGCATCGAAGTAGCGTCCGCTGCTGCCGTCGAGATCGATTCTGCTCCGCGCGTCTGCTCCGGTTTGCTTCTTTTTTTTTTATTCTTTTTGGTTACTCCAGGTGTGCCGCCGTCAGATCCATAACCTCAAATCGCCGCGAGAAAGAGAGAGAGAGAGAGAGAGAGAGAGAGAGAGAGAGAGAGAGAGAGAGAGAGAGAGAGAG
>NW_017259252.1:539036-539521 GCF_001594045.1 Atta colombica
AGGGAGAGGAAAGGAGAAGGAGAGGGAGAGTATGTCGTGCGTGGCGAATAATCAGTGAACGATCAGTGATAGGGACGCGTCGGGACGTCGCGCGAGTGCGTCAAAGAACAGCAACAACGGAAGAGGGAGGAAGAGAGAGAAATCAGACTCGGGTAAGAATCCATTTTGGAGCCGCCAGGTGCGCTCCTACGGGAACGATGACGGGAACGAGAATGATGGGAGGAACTGGGGGAGGAGGAGGAAGTAATTCGCAAAATATCCTGGTCACTCTGTACGTGACAACTGCCGGACTCCAAGGAAACGCGCTCGGCTCCGACGAAGAGGAGATCACGCTGCTCGTTTACGTGCTTATCGATGAGCTGCAGAATAAGGTAAGGTAATGGCGAAGAAGGATAGACCGACGAAAAAAAGGAGAGAAGGAGGGGAGGGGGAGAAAGAGAGAGAGAGAGAGAGAGAGAGAGAGAGAGAGAGAGAGAGAGAGAGAG
>NW_017259252.1:539621-541548 GCF_001594045.1 Atta colombica
GAGAGAGAGAGGCGGAAGTGGTTCGCCACGGACGAGTTGATTCTGGGTTCGAGATCCTTGGAATCATCGTCGGCTGAGAATCATCAGGCTAATGTCCCTTTCTATCGATGTAAATTAACTTTATTCTCGATTTAACTTATTTTTTTACCTTCTTCTTCTCTAAGAATTAAAGAAAAAGATAAAGAGTAAATTAAGTTGAGATCATAAAGTTAACTGATAAAAACGGAGATATTCCTGTTTTCGGGTCCTCCGTAACTTTCGAAGACTTTCGAAGAGCTTCGGTTTAAATTGTGAATGCTATAATTAACTTATATTGTTGTTTCAGTTCTATCAATATATTTATTAGCTTTAATCTCAGTCTAACTTTTTTCTCTAAATTTCTTGGAGTGAAATTTCACTCCAAAAGAATGGAAATGTCATTATTGAAAAAAGTGAAAATATTTGCACTCTTGAATAAAAATGGCAAATTTTTACTCTGGAATGAGATTTTTACTCTTTTGGTATGCGATTTACTCCAAAGCACAAAGGAAAGAAATCTCATTCTTCTTTGGAAAGAAATCTTACTCCAAAAGAGTGAAAATTCAAGAGAGCAAAATATTTTCATTTTTTTCAATAATGACAACAGTTAAATTCTTTTAGAGTGAGATTTCACTTCAAATTTAGAGAAATTTAGAGAAATTTAGAGAGTTCTTCTTATCCTCTTCTAATTCTAAAGATTAGAAAAGGATAAAAAAATAAACCGAAATTAAAGTTAACATTTGTAAAAATGAACCTGAAGCCGAAGAAATTAAATCATTTGACCCTCGATCGAACTGTGATTACTTTAATTATTGATTTGTGTTGTTAATTATCGAGTAATGTGTTAACATGGACAGAATCATTCGTTATTCGACGGGAAACGAAGAGATTCAATCAGAGACAACGAGATTGTATTAAGTCAGATATACATATCTGAACGAATGAACATCGAATGAAGACCGAAAGTTTATTGTTATTTGTTGTATAAATGTTGCACAAGTTTAATTGCTGTACATAAGACGAACAACCGAAACTGATCGAACGCTAATATTCGATGCAATTAAGAAAAGGAATAAATTGTTTACAAATACAAACATGAATCCGAATATTCGCGTTTGCTGTGTCTTGTTCGTTGCGTCTTCGTTTGTCAAGTGTATACGAGCTTTAATTTCGCGAGCAGCTCCATCCGTCGGTTGATTGTCATCAAAATAGTTCCAAAATAATATAATAGCTCCAAAATGAGTATTAAAAGTTACTTTTCGCGCGATTAATTATTATTCATTTTAATATCATTTTTGACGTTAGCATAATCTGTTGTCCTGCTTGGAAAGTTTTTCTCTTTTTCTTTTAATCTTGCAACGCGAAATCCAGACAGCACACAATATTTACAAAATATTTACAAAATATTTATAAAGCTTTATAAGGCTTATTTTAAATATTTTTGATGGGCTTAAATTGCATAGAATAAACATTTATTATAAATATTATGAAATATTTATTGTAAATCTTGTAGTAAATGCTATGAAAAAATTTTAATAAGACATTATAATTCAAATAAGAAATACTTAACAGAAATATTTATTTATATTTACCATAAATATTACATTAAATACAATATTTAATGTATCTTCTAATAATATTTCAAATAAAGCTTTATATAAAATATGTGTAAAATATTTATATAACATTTTTCAAAAAATGAATAATAAATATTTATCATAAATATTCTGTGCTGGGAAAGACACACTGAGAAAAAGTTGTTGATTTTAAAAAGCATTAATTGATTCAACTATAAATGCGGCGATCAGAGATTGTGAAGAAAATATTTGTTAATTCAAACAAATAATGTATTTTAAATATAATAATTATTAAATAATTATATAATAATTATTTTAAATATAATAAATAT
>NW_017259252.1:541648-542265 GCF_001594045.1 Atta colombica
AACAAGTTTTGATATTGACTTACGTATATTTAACCTTAAATTTAATCTTTAAATTTAATTTTTAAATACATAAATATTTGAACCAAAAAAAATCACTACGAACTAAAGACATTTAGTTAAATTAGGTTTTTTTCAGTGCGCCACCAATGGGCATAAATCGCTAAATCGTTGTGGAAATTGACACAAAACAATAACTTTCGTCGGTACAAAAAACGCAATTTGTTCGGACGTGCCTTCTTATATTTTCTCCGCTAAGAGATACAAATCATGTCATGTCCTGTGCACTAAGTACCTTGTACGGTGAGGCAAATCATCTTCAAAACGAAAGAGAATAAGGTTTATAATTTCCATGTTTATAATTTCGTTTCTGCTAAAGAGATATCTTTGAAACTGATTTCGAAATAATTCAACAGGTGTATCTTGAATCAACATGACCAACGTTACGTTTGCGATTCAAGTGAGAAACTCAGATAAAGTTCACCCTGAGACACTTGAATCCACTTCCGCGATTCGCCAAAAAGTGATAGAAATGAATAGAAAGTAGTATGAATAGAAAGTATATATATATATATATGTATATGTATATATATATTAGGTGTAGTCAAACAAAATCCATT
>NW_017259252.1:542537-543410 GCF_001594045.1 Atta colombica
TTTTTTATAATTTATATAATATATTATAAAATATAACGATAATATAAAAATATGTTAACTTAGCTGTAAAATTAATTTTCTAACAACTACAATTGTTTCAAAAGAGTTTCTTTTTTAGCATCTGGAAATTGTTTGCGATAGTCGCTAACAACTTTTAATAAAAAGTTGTTTTTGTTTCCTCATTCTTTGTTATAATATTATTAATCGATAATTAAAGGGTTGAAGGATCAATTTTTAAAAAATTGAGGTTATATTAAATCTTAGACAAAATGTTTTTATTAGAAGAAACAAATTTATCTAGTGATTGATTAAGACGAATAGAAATCATAACGCGTCACATAATTTGATTAAAAAAAATAATTTTTGTTTATTTTCAGAGAAACGTTCTTCTTGTTAAAATATATAGGTATATATAAGTATTGATTACCTGAAAAACATTCCTTAATTACTTAAAGAACACTGATTTTTTAAAAATTGATTTTACAGCTAGGTCTTCAAACGAATATTAAAAAAAAAATTTACGTATTGTTAAGAACTTAAAAATTATTAATGACACAGGAAAACGGGGAATAAAGTTAATTAATAATATTATAACAATAATATTATAACAAAGGATGAGGAACAAATACATTCTTTATTGAAAGTTGTTAGCGATTATCGCAAACAGTTTCCAGATGCTAAGAAAGAACTTCTTTGGAACCCATTGCAGTTATTAGAAAATTAATTTTGCAGCTAAATTAACGTTATATATTATTGTTGTATTTTATAAAATATAAATTATAAAAAAATCAATAAAGAAATTTTAAAAAAGTATATTTTTCAGACTTTCATTTATTAATCAGCACAATTCCTATTCTTGTAATCTAAAATTTT
>NW_017259252.1:543510-544169 GCF_001594045.1 Atta colombica
TATATATACATTGGAACACAATTTTAGGTGCCCTAAGAAAAATAATCAAATATCAAGAAAGAAAGATCCGTCGGCGTATATACTGGAATTACACTAATTATTTATTTTTATTTTTTAATCATTAACAATATAATAATTGTTTAAATGAGACATATAAGGTCTCAAGCGAAAAGGTCTCATGCAAAAAAGCAAAATACACATATTAAAAAAAAAAGAAAAGTCCTTTAGGCTGATTTTTGTGGAAAATGCACTTGAAAACCAATATTGAGAGTGTAATATAAGGGAATTCAAATGTTCAACGAGCTGTTGGCATAGGTTTCGGTTGTTCGATCAAGCTGAAATTTTACAGGAATTATTTTTTTGTGAAGTGCCCTCAAAAAGAAATTCGAAAAAAAAATTTTTCTTCAACAGTAAAGATGGACCACCCTAATATACATATATATGTATAGATATATATAAGATAAACTTGAGTAAGATGGCTATCCTTAAAATGCAAAAAAACATACTTTAATTTTTGTTATCTTTAATAGTGTTATATCTTTTCCGCCATACGGAAAAAGGAATGGCCATCTTATCCTCAAGTTTACCTTATTATATATATATGTGTATATATGTATATACATACGTACACACATATATATATATATATATATACATAT
>NW_017259252.1:544190-545431 GCF_001594045.1 Atta colombica
TATATATATATTATATATATGTATATATATGTATATGTATATATGGATATACATATATACAGGGTCTTTAAAAAGTCTGGAAACACTAAAATATTTCGAAAATGATCAACTCTAGTGAAAAATATAGAGCAAAGTATGATTTCAAAAAATTTTTCATAACTGATGATAAAAGGTTGACCTTGAGTGGAGTTTGCAAGGTCATCATAAAAGCGAGTTGAATTTTTAAATGGAACCCCCTATTTTTCATTGTATTATTATTGTAGCACACCTCGAGAGCTTTTCAAAACACTATAATAAAATAATTTTTCATGAAATATTCTTCGAATTATAAGTCTTAGAAGTTACAGTAACGCCGGCATTAGCATTATGTGTCCAACCGACGACTAAAACTTCTTGAATGTCGTTCAGGATCATGTTCTGGACATAATATTTGTCAAAATCGAGGACATATCAAGGATATATCTCTTATTTTTATTTTTACGTAAAAATGAACTTTTAGTGTATAAATGAAAATAAAAGGAATAATCTCCGGCTTTGATCTTAACAAATGTTATTCAGGACATAATTCTGAACAATATTCAAGAGGTTTTAGCCGTCGATCAGATACCTTGCGTAATGCTAATGCCGGCGATATGTAACTTTCAATTATAACTCGAAAAGCACTTAATGAAAAAATATTTTATTATATGTTTTGAAAAGCTCTTGAAATAAGCTATAAGACTATGTAATAAAAAGAGGAGAAGTTGTGGTCCTGTTCAAAAAATTCAACTTCCCTTTCATATGACTTTACAGACTTCACCCAAGATCGACCTTTTATCATTAAGGTATCATTAGGTATCATTAGGTAAATTTTTTGAATTTCTACAACGTTACTTTTATATATTTTTCATTAAAGTTGATTATTTTTGAGATATTTTAACGTTTTCAGACTTTTTGAAGATCTTGTGCGTGCGTGCATGTGCGCATGGCGCATGTGTGTGTGTGTGTGTGTGTGTGTGTGTGTGTGTGTGTGTGTGTGTGTGTGTGTGTGTGTGCGCGCGTGCGTGCGTGCGTGCGTGCGTGCGTGCGCGTGTGTGACAAGAACAGTTTTGCTGAAATATCTAAATACTTAGTTAAGTACAGATCTGAAAATAATTTTGGACTATCAAAATAATTATGCAAATCGTTTAAGCGTTGATATGACAAAAAAATTTAATCTTCTAGTAATTACACTGAGAGAAAAATTTTTATATCTGTGACTA
>NW_017259252.1:545675-553764 GCF_001594045.1 Atta colombica
TATATATATATATATACATATACGTAAAAAATATCGCATGTGGAAATAGTGCAGTATACATATATTGTAGATTTTATATGAGAGACATAAATTCAAGAATGAATTTCTTGATAGTTGACATTTTAGAGATGTATATATTTACAAATGTATACATCGCAATTGTAGTCTTTCTTAGGAATTATAGTGAATGTGACATATCGCATTACAATTTTTATTGTAATGCAATATATTTTTTAGTGTATCAAAATATATTATTTTAATACACAACGTGTGATTAACAAAATAATCATATTTAATCAACTCATTTCTGTGTTGAATTGCTTAGTTTCAAAGTAAATAGTTTATATTAATGTATTGTATATACCTACTTAGTAAATAGTAAATTAAATTAAATCAAATTTAACATATTACTTGAGTTAATAGTAAACTAAATTGAATCAAATTTAACATATTACTTGAGTTAAATTGTTTAACTCCATTGTTTTAGTTAAATTAACGATATTCAACAGGAGCTGTGACAACCTATAAGAATAGTTGAAAATAATTCAAATTGGGTATATTTGATATAATTTACGAATTGTGTATAAATTGATATAATTTATGAATTAAAAATAACTTATGGATATAAAATAAATTGTAGATATATTGATGCGGGTGAGGATGCTCATACGGAATACGAAAGACTCAGCCCAAGCAATTATTTGACATTTTTGGACGGATCCGAGTATATATAGAAAAGTCTCGTTTATATTACTGTATGTTGATGTAAAATACGTCCCAAGAACATTATTTGGCTTTTTTATCTTAAAGTTATTTATGTAGATATTTTATGGATGTCCAAAGTACATTGTCAATTTTCAAGTAGTATATCACCTAGTGAAATTATTCGTATTTACGAATCACATCGAATAGGATAAAAGGTACAATATGATGAGTTTCTCAATGAACAAATTTTATCCTCTTTTTTTTTGATACAATAATAATGAGATGATGCACAGTAGGATAGATTGTTGAAAAAGTCAAATTCACGAAGTTTGATCATATTTATAAAAAGTTATATTTATAAGTTTTTTATGTCATTGAATCTGAATCAGAATTATATAATTCAAGGCGGATTCCATATGGCGGACAAAATTACAAAAAGTAATCATACTTTAATATTGGTTTGTATTTATAGGTTAGATCGCTGAACACGAATTCGAGATTAAAATAAGAAAATTCAAAATAGCGGAATACATGGTGGAATACAATTTTCAAAATTGATCGAAATTGCGTACAATTTTATTTTTAACAGGATTTCAAATTAAATTGATCATTAGGCGAGTCAAGTTTACATGATTTTTCGCATTGTTCATTTTTTAATATTTTTTTCTACATTTTATTTTAGAATTCATGAAATTAAATTAACTTAATTAAAAAAAAAGTCCATTTTGAAAATCATTATTCAATTTAAATTAAAATATCGTAATTTTTTTAAATTAGTATTCTAACAAAACAATTATAATCTGGATATCAAATAAATTTTATATTTTATTTGTAAATTAAATTTATATATAGAATAAAAAATATTATTTTCATATAGACATTATCTTTTTCTTTTACAATTTACATCTTAATGTAAACTTATAAATACAAATCAGTATTCAAATGACTATTCTTTTCATTTTCGGCATATTGGATGCGTCATTTTGAATTTTGCAATTCTGATCTCGGATTTGGGATTAGTGACATAAAAAACTCATAAATATAGTTTTTAGTAAGTGTAATCAAACTTTTTGAATTTCAGTCATTTTTTTGGCAATCTATCCTATTGTGTATAGGATACCTCTGGTATATAGGCCTGTATTAAAAACTTAATTTATTAAGTATTATTTATTATATTTAATGTAAACAAACTATATTAGTAAAAATTGTGTACTGTCTACTATTATGAAAAAAATATTAGAAATTTAAAATATTTATTAGGTTTACAACTTTGCTTCCGCCGTTTTTTTTTCCGAAATTCGAGGCTTTATTGTAAAAAACTGGTTATACTTATGATTCAAAGTATTGTTTATCGCTGGCCACTACTTTCTCCTATCTTTCGGGTAGCGTACGAATCCCGCGTCGAAAACTGGTCATCTTTTGAGGCTATCCACGAATCGATCCAATTTTTTACTTCTTCATAAGACCGGAAGTGCTGGTCAGCCAGGCCATGTGCCATTGATCGAAACAAGTGATAGTCAGAGGGAGCACGTCTGGAAAATACGGCAGGTGGGGTAGGACTTCCCATTTCAATGTTTTCAAGTATGTCTTGACCACTTTCGCAACATGGCGTCGAGCATTGTTATGCTGCAAAATCACTTTATCGTGTCTCTCGTTGTATTGCGGCCGTTTGTCTTTCAATGCTCGGCTCAAACGCATCAATTGCGTTCGATACCGATTGCCTGTGATTGTTTCAGTCGGTTTTAACAGTTCATAATACACTACGCCGAGCTGGTCCCACCAAATACAGAGCTTGGACGTCAAAATTACCGTTCTTGAAGCGTTGAAACCACTCACGACGTTCTTTCACTAATAGTGGCCTCACCATAAGTATTTGAGAGCATTCGATGAGCCTCAGCCGCAGATTTCTTCATATTGAAGCAAAAAATTAAAATCTCCCGCAAATAAGAGAATTTGGATCGTAAACTGACATTTTCAATCGAGAATAACTTTATGATGCAGACACAAATCGACTAATGTTTCTATGGGGTTATGTTGACAGATGCCCAAGTTTATTGTATGACGTCTATGATCTATTTATTTCGACCACCACTTACCGCTAAAGCCATTTATAGGAAAACGGCGAAAGCAAAGTTGTACACCTAATATATTTCCTATTAAAAAATGAACTTTTTTAAATCTCTTGCACTTTTGTCATATCCCATAGAAGTGGGATAATGGCTACTCATAGCGGAAGGGGGGGGCTCATGAAATGTATGGCTCATGAAAAATTTACAAATGATACGTAAATAAGACGTAAAATGACACAATAACTTATAAAATGCGTTTATAAAGTTTTATTAAGGAATAAGAATGATAAATATGTATATGAACAAATAATAATTATAATCTTCTCATGTGTATTACAGTGTTATGATATGAGGTACATATTTCATGTAATGTGTTTATTGCATTTAGTGCACTGAATTCAATCTGTGAACTTTGTATGCTTTGGACATAAATCCCGCTTGCTAAAAATACGACGCTTGTCATATTTACCAAACAGGTGGGATATACAAGACAACAAACAAAGAAAGAATACATAAGAGCAAAGTACTTATATTTTATTATACAATGTGCTATTCCTCTACACTCATGTATCACGAAATAACCTAAGTCTTTTGCACGTCCTACAGTAATCATTTTATGTAGATTAATTTATGATGGTACTATTTAACACAATGACAAATTGATTCAACTCACAATAATTTCATTAATATTAACTGTAAGAAACTGAAATCGTAATACTATACTAATATAATAACATAAAGGCATGTAACAGAATAGCGAGAAAATTATCCTACTTCTTCTATTTTTAATGATTTCTGCGGCGTAAATCCCAGCGCGGCGTATTTGTCGGAGTTATCCTAATGGTTAACTTAATTTGCTTATTTCTTTATCAAAAATTAAAAGTGGTAAAAAGTGGCAAATAATCTTATCTTAGTCCACATCACAAAGAACATAATAACAACTTACAACTTTAATTATGAGGTGGAATTTTGGGAAATTTTTGATTCAAAATGTATTTATTATAGGTTTTAAAATCGTGCGAATATATTCAAACTTATTTCATACATAATATCAATTTTATACTAATTTCGATGAGAAAAAAGCATATAACATTTAAATTATAATATTAGGACAAGTTTCCTAAGATTCTTATTTAAAAAGTTTTTATCAAATAATAATTTAAATAATATTATATAATTTTTTCATTTGAAATTGTCTAGAATTGAGGGCAATCATTAAAACATTACAAACAATTTTGTGAATCACTTCTCCAAATAATCTTATTTCTGAAAAAAAATGTAATGTTTAAACTGTAACTGTGCTGTTTGTTTTTGGCCACTTTTACTCATCTTTCAGCCCACTGTGTGTCATATTAAATCCGCCATTTTTAATTTTCAAATTCTGATCTTGGATTTGTATTCAGTGACTCAAAAAACTTAAATATAAATATAACTTTGGTTAATATAATTTGATTTTAAATTTTGGTCATTTCTTCGGCAATCTATCCCACTATCGAGCAGACGTACACAAAACACACGTTCGCTCCATTTTTTCTAAGAACAATGTTTATATTGAAATTTTCCAAAAGGCGCAAAAAGGCGCATGGCATATATAGGTGGTTGTACATATCGGCAACAATGCATTGACATTTCATTTTTATGATTTGGAGATGGAACGTAGGGGGACATTGAATCGAAAGTTGGCGTAACGTAATTTTATCGACATAGTTTGCACAAAATTATGTGCAAATATAGATATTAAAATCATTTCAATTTGTAATTACAATATCAACTTAACATCAATATCAATATAAATTGTTTTTAACTAAAGAATGTTTCTTTAAATATTAAAAAGAAATAAAAATTTTCAAAAATTAGAAGTTGAAAATGAAACTAAAAAAAATTTTTTTTTAATTTAAATTCTATTTAAATAAATAAAATTTAAAACCAAAAAGTTTAGAGAGTGCGGCGCGTGATAGTTGAAGTGCAAATAGTGTATAAAACACATTTTGATTCAACATAATTAAATTCATCGGATGTTCTGGTTTAATTCTTTGAGCCATTTTTAGCGTTAACAAAATAATAATAACTTTACGCTTTTTAAATAAATTATATAAACACACATTGGTTTCCCGCTGCGATGCATTCACGATGAGACTTTCGCTAACAATCGAAATCCACTTAATAATACAGTATTTACACTGTCTGCAATTAAATATAATGACGATTCTATTATCGATAGAAATGCGATGTCGCCTTTTTTGGACCTAAGCTTATGTAAATGTCCTCTCGTTGTGAACCATAAGAAAGATTGTAAATCGATAAAAAAAAGAGCAGCTAGTCAGAGATCCGCTTGATTCAGATTGTCGCATTGGTCTAAAAATTCTCAAGTTCATTGCATAAATAATTATAAATGCGAGATGCTTTTCTCTACTAATTCATAATAGATCCTAAAAATTTGTAATGACACGTGGCTTTTTATAATACGGAATCGTGAATTACGGTTTGTCTAATTCAAATCCGATTCTCTGATAAGAAGTATTCTATTTCTAAAACTCTTCTAGATCAGATAATTTAATTAATTCTTTACATGATGCTTTTTTATTAAATAACTTGTGTTTTTTTTATTTCTAGCGAATTAGTATGCAAATTGTTTAATAAAAAAAAACGTAACTGCTACAAAAATATATTTCTATTCTTTTTGAGAAAACTAGAGACAAAAAATATTAAAAATATTAAACACATTTTAATAAGTACAGGTTTAGTTATCTGTACGGAGAGAATTTTCTCTTAGAATTTATTATGAAAAGTCATGATTTTAAAAGATATAAAAATTTCAGTAATTTTAAAATATGTTAATGATTTTTTTATTTCAAATAGATATTTTTTCAAATAGAATAGATGCCAAGTAGTGCAATAAGCATAAAATATCTTATATAAATTTTACAATAGCATGATATTTTCAACTTGATGTTAGTTGTTCAAGTAATTTTATCAATGCAGTGTGATAATTGATTGGCTATATCCACGGCTTATCTTATTTTTACTGAATTTATACTTTCTTATTTTTATTAAAAATACTATTAAAGTTGCTCATTCGCGAATAGTATGTGCTGCTGACAGATGGACATGGTGGAATTTAATTTCTCGTAAGTAAAAAATTACATAGATTAAGAAGCGCAGCATTACATATTGTTCATTGAATTGGATTTGAAAATAAAAATATATATAAATAAGAGATGTATCTTTGATAGTTTTTAGTTTTTTATATAAAAATTAATTCAGCAATCATAATTTCTGCAAATTATATACGTGCCAAAATATAATAATATAATAGCAAATGATCTGTATTACAATGTAATATACTATTTTTAAGAATTGTAAATATTTTGTGTTAAAGCAATTTACAATTTGCTTGGCAATTTTTATTATGTAATATAAATAAATAGAAGGATAAGTTAAAAATACATTAAGAATATTTAATATTCCGAAATAAATATAAAGAAATACAATAATGAAAGTTTCGACGTCGATTGGATCATTCTTAATATTAAAACGAATTAAAAAAATTATAATATTACATAGGTACTATTATTTCGGAATATTAAATATTAAATATATTCTTAATTTATTTTTAACTGGCTCGTAGCCCTTCTCTATTTATTTATATTGATTTATATTGATTTATTCTAAGTGAGCTATATTATTATTTTATATTTTATTATGTATAGTTTTATTTGTATCCTTTTTTTGTATATTTTAAAAATTTCTATTATAGAAAAAATATTAATTTAATAGATTCCAAATTGATCCACCATCCATTGATCCATTTATCATTAAACATGGTAAAATTTGATAACAAATTTTATAATAAATTGTAATGAAATTTCTTTCATGTAATTTGTTAGGTTAGAATTTTAATTGCTATAGATATACGTATAGTAAAACGCATCGTGTAAATCAAATCTTAGCATTACAAATCGAATTATTTATTTCCCTATTTGTTTCTATTGGGTTGTCTGGAAAGTTCATACTGATGTTGAAGGAAAATTGAAACGCAGAAAATTTTAATTTAATAAATGTATACTAAAATTTAAATTTTAATCGGCACGAACTTTCCGGACGACCCAATATTTTTTGTTATATTCGGTGCGCAAAAGAAATCGATAAATCGAAAAGGAATTCAAAATCGTGATAGAAATCGATCGACTTTACACAACAATAATTTTATATCGCGGAAAGATCGAGACATTTTCGCTCATCGAGCTCATGTTAATTAAGTATCGTGATTAGCAAGTTTTTCGAAATGTAAAAACGTTGTACTATGGCCTCGTCTCGAGATGTAAACAAAAAAGCTGCGATCTCGGCGAACACATTTTGCGTCAGTCGCGACAATCATCACGTATTCACGTGTTGAGTAAGATTACAATTCCTAAGAGCTATTTTTTTATTTAAGAGTATAATACTTTGACTGCCAAATTGATTTCGGAATTAAATTTAATAAATTTAGCATATATTGTTTTAATATTTTACTGTTCCTTAAAATATTGTTTCTTTAACATTTTAAATATTTAATTTAATAAATTTAATAAATTTAATAAATTTAACGTATATTGTTTTAATGTTTTACTGTTCCTTAAAATATTGTTTCTTTAACATTTTAAATATTTAGTAAAACTATTCTCTTAACTATTCTTGAATAATTAGAAACTATTCTCGAATAAAAAAAATACTTACCTACAAATTAATAGGATATTTACAAATTATTTTGCATTTCTCCAAATACAGGGAAATTCCCGAATCAAAATACTACAGAAAGAAACTTTTTAAAAAATTAAGTAAAAAAGTTATTTGTAAATTTTTATTTTGCAATAGTTTGTGAAATAATAAGTGTTTAAATAGGCTAATTATGGCTAATTATAGGCTAATTATATATTATATTATTACATTTAAACGTTGTACGCTTACTATTAATAATACTATCATAAGTATGATTCATGGGTAGATCATTCAAACATAATCTAATCTGCTACATATTTAATCCATTATATCTGAAAAACTATTAATTGAAATACAAACGTACACATAACATATTTTTATAAAATATCTTAAAGATGTTTTCTTCTAAACATTCTGTTCATTGGATAACTAAAAAAAATTTGTGAAAATTGCAGAATGATAAAGGACACTCTGTATGGTTCCATAGACTTAGAAACTCTATTAAGAATAGAAAAGATATAAAAATTTAAGAAATCAGAACTAAATCATGATCCTAAATGATTTTCAGCAACAATGATATTAAAAAAATATCAACATTGATATTAAAAATATATATA
>NW_017259252.1:554427-558612 GCF_001594045.1 Atta colombica
TATTGGAACAATTTGAAAGTCATCAATTATTTGATCTACTCGGAAATTTTATTTTTGACTTTTTTGTCTTTTTATTTACTTATTTAATTTTATTAATTAAATTATTACTTATTTTATTTACTTATTTAATTAAATTTTCAATGTTTTTAGTAATATTTTGTCGCTGTATCGGATTATCTACGCAAGTTGACTTATTCTTCTTAGAATTTAACCATTGATCATCGTACCAAAATACACAGATAGCTTTTAATAAATCTTAACGTCAAATTTGAATATTTTAAATATAAATTATATATCTTTCTTTTATCATAAATTTGTCGTATTTTTTTGTCATTGATTTATTGAATTATGTTGTATTCGTCCTTCGAAAAGTGATGTAACACTACTGTGTAGGAAATATTTAGAACAAATGAATATTAATATTTTGGTCATAGCTACCTAAAGAAACTATTTTAAATAAATATTTATTCTTCAAGAACTGACTACAATAACTAATATATTTTTCCGCAGATGTTTTATTTCAAATGGTATATATCTTGCTAACTAAATTGCCAAGATAATTTTGGGACTGATTTTTTTTATCGAAGAAATTGCATTTGTAGATAATAAAGACGCCATTACATACATTACATTATGTTTTCCAGTATATTTTTAGCTTACTGAGCAATTTCTTTAAAATCATATATACTGATATTTTAATGTCTGTTTTTACTTTTTTATGTTATCTCTTTCACTTATTTACAGTTTTCTGCGCGATTTAAACTATTGAAAGATTTTTTTCGTCGATAAATTATTTGTATGCAATTCAATATGATTTTATATGACTTTTCATTTCCGATTTATTTTTCAGAAAGATATATATTTCGTTTCGATAATGTTTTGTTGCGAAAGATTTTTGTAAAATCCAAAGTTGTCGGTAAATCATTTTTTAATATTTGTTTTTCTTATAAATTACATAGATTTATAAGAAGGGAAAAACATTTGAATCAGGAAATATTTTATAATTAAATTAAAATAAAATCAAGTGTGGAATTGTAGTACATCGGAATGAAGAGAAAGCTGCGATGAGAATTTCAATAATTTATGAAGCGTTGATTCCGAAAATTAGGAATTTATTTTGTTTTGCGAAATAGACTTGTATGTGACTTCAAGCGTTTACGATTCCTCCCTGCAGAAGATTTCGAGACTATACATATGCAATAATTATAGGATTGATATACTGCCTTGTACTTAACTGTGTAATAAAATGTATTGCGTTGCGCTTGTACCGCATGCAACACATAGACACGATATGTTTTCTTGTATCATCCCGGTTTGATGCTAGAGAATTTGTAAGACTCGTAAGCGTTACGCAAAACGGTGATTTCGCTCCCGCGGAAGTCGGTCTCTCTCTCTCTCTCTCTCTCTCTCTCTCTCTCTCTTCCTCTTTCGGTGCGAGACGCTTGCGCGGTCATGTCGGTGCGTGTCGTCGGCTGCCATTGTTTTTCGAATTATCCGGTGGGGGCGGAGCATCGCGCCCTCGAAAGGTCGTCCATTACCTCCAGCCTTGTAACCATACCGGCATGATCACCCGGTTATGTGCTTGGCGCCGTTCGCGCACGCTCATTTTCTTCCCTCCCGACTATAAATCGCGATCTCCCTCTCTCATCCTCTCGATTAATCCTCCGATTCTGATTTCATTTAAACGATATCTTCCTAACCTAATTGCTTACTTGATTGTCTCTTTTTCAAATTTTAATATTATTTCGACTGTATCATTATTTTCCTTAGGTGGAACGGATCTATG
The DNA here is from genome assembly GCF_001594045.1 of Atta colombica. Lineage (NCBI taxonomy): Eukaryota > Metazoa > Arthropoda > Insecta > Hymenoptera > Formicidae > Atta > Atta colombica. The sequence continues at coordinate 556,214 of NW_017259252.1, forward strand.
ATTCGATTTAAATGTTTGTTTCATCGATTTAATTTTCTTTCGCCCATGTCTATACGAAATTTGAAAGGTAGATATTTAACTCGATTTATTTGCGCAAGGGCGTATGATTGCGATATTCTTCCCTTTCGCGATTGAAACATTTTTCATGCAATTTCGTCTCGACGTAGTCCAGTGACGCTGAAAAAAAGAACATTACAACAAAACGCGAATTCAAGGAATTTATTATTATGCCTTGCCCTTGTATTGATGTTTACATAATGCTGGATGAAGGATTTTACTTGTTTAAGCAAACGGATTAATTTTACGGGAAAATTTACAGAGTTGCAGTCCTCCAATCTTCTTATGCAGATTTAATGGACAGAATACATGTCTTTTTTACATAAATTTTTATTTTTTTGTACATAATAAAAAAATTTGGTTGCACAAATTGAAAATCTAGTGGAATGAATCAAAAAGATACAAATTATAGATATACTTATAGTTAAATCTATCAAACATTCTAATCGACATAACCAAAAATTCAATTATGATAACCAGAATGCATTTTGTATTTCTTGTTTGGTATAAATAACTAAAACATTTTGTAGTGCAGCTACAGAGTACAAAAAGTATTCGTACAGAGAAAATATTTTTAAAAAAAATTTTATTTTAAAAAAATTAAATATTATTCGCGAGAAATGAGTCATCGAATTAATGTCGAATCGATATTGATACGATGATTTCAATACCAATTTGACGTCGATTCGACGTCATTTTTAATTAACGATCATTTCTTGCTGGATTATTAACAAAATTTATTCATAAAGTATAAAAATAGATTGTATGTTTCTTAAAATTATATATATCAAAAAGATGTTTCTTAAAATTATATATATCAAAAAGATTTGTATTAATTATAGAAAATATATCATCTGAAAAATAAGCGAAAATTAAAAGTTTCATTGTTTGAATGAAAAAGTATTCGTACAGTTGAGAGATTAGCTTATAATATCAGAAATACATGCGAAGCTTATTTGTATATGTTAAAACAGAATATATTCATTGTATAAAATTGCTAACTAATGTTTATTTTCTACAAATAAGACTTTTTTATAAAAAATTTCCTTGTATAAATACCTTTTACTCTCATTGTATATATTTACATTGAATCTGATTGCATAAATTAGAAATCTGATAGATTTTTTGCTACAAATTTTGTCATATTTAATGATAAAAGTGGAACAATTTGGCAATCTATTAAATATCAGTAAATCTATTAAATATTATCAGTAATGATAGAAATTTTTGTAATATACAAAAAATATTTTATAAACTATATCTATATAATAAAAATATTTATATAATAAAAATTATCAATAAAATTATAAATTATTTTAAGGCAAAATATTTACAAAGTGCTTTGTAAAATTTACACATTACATTTTAATACAGATTTGATTGCTATTACCCTGAATTAACTTTTGTATGGAATTAATGACTGTACTATTAAAGTACAGCTCTCTCGTTCACCTTTGTCTTTTCTTCTAATTTTGGGATCAGTAAACACAGGATCAGTTTTGCGTTTTCTTGTTAACAGCATTCTATGAAAAAAAATACAAATAACGTTGTACAAAATAAAATTAAAATAATATGAAGTAAGTTCGGGGACAAATGTAACGTACAACTAACTCCAAGCATCGATGTTTGTTGACTATTGTCCCCTAATGATATTTTATAATTTATAATACATTTTTAAAATAAAAATCTAAATAAAAATCAACTCAAATGTGCAAACCGTCAACGCAGATAATCATTAAAATATATTAAGGTAATACATCATATCTTCGTTATAAAGAAAAAAAAAATATTTTAGTTTTTGTGCACGCAATAAAACTTACTTGATGTATGAAAAAAGTAATTTCTGTTCCTGTCCTAGTAGCAAGTTGGTGTCAAAATGACGTCATTTAACAAACGAAAGTTGTCAAAACAATGACAAAATGACGTAGCTTGCTACCACTCGTGCACGTTCCGCGAGAACCAATATGTACGAACGATTCAAGTCCGATCTGTCAACAGAATTTTGTCATGCAGCATATACATATCTATTATAGTTTAAGAAATATTAACGATGTTACTATTGTCCCCTTGTTACTTTTGTTTCCGGTCTCCTCTATAAGAATCATATAATTATTACATAAATCGATACAATTAAGATTCTAATGTTCATTGATGTTTTCGTGTTCTTCGCTATATTTTTGGATTAATCATTGTATGCTGTTATTACGTGTCTGGTCTCCGGTTCTTCGAAATCTAGCGCGTGTGTCCGCGTTGCGACAACAGGTGCTCCCGGTTTCCTTTATTCTCCGTTGCGAATCGTGTCTTGCACGAGTGCGTCCGGATCCCATCTGGTCGGCCCTCCC
>NW_017259252.1:558712-566118 GCF_001594045.1 Atta colombica
CTGCTTATAATCTCGAATGCCCCGATCAGGGACAACGGCCGCAAGCAAGCAAGCGAGCAAACGATGCTGCTTTCAGTTATGAGAAGAAATCAAACGATAAGAGCTACGTCGCTGCTGTTTATGATGTCGCCTTAAATAGCGGTCTCTGATATAATCACCTTGAAATCGCTACTCAGATTTTCTAAGGCAATGTCTGCCCTATTCATAGCAGCTTTTACAAATTCCGCAAAAACATCAGGAGTGCGATATGTCTAACTATAATCGAATAAAGATACAATTGGAGTATTTAAGGGGATTAGTCATTAGGATTTACAAATAAACAATTTATATAAGTTATATGTATGTATGTGTGTGAGATATTGCTGAGTAGTACACTGAGAGAAAGAATTTTGTTAATTTAACAAGCTATCAGTACCTCTAATCGGTGATCGATAAATATGTGACAACAAATTTTGTTGTGTGATTGCTGCTACTCTGCTATACCAACCAATTATTAATAACAGAAATTGTATAGAATCTAACCTATCTTTTGGATAGACTTTAGACTCGTTTACATAGAAATCGTAGATGATCATGGAGTCTTAAGTCGTAGGAAACTGACCAAGCACTGTTAAATATAAGGAGAATACTTAACTAGAATTGATCAATTTCTTATGATTTGAGACCCTGCAATCGTCTATTTTTTATGTGTATATACGCCTCTTATTTGCTAGCGAAATTATTGATTATTTGTTACATTGACGAATTAATTTGCAATTGTAATAAATATCGATCGTTTTTTTAAACAAATATCACATTTATTTTCCCTTGATTTGTTTCTATAACAAAATCATTTTTCTCAGTGTATGTAGTGATGTGTTAATGATACTCGTCAATATTTCACGTACATATACATAAAAATTTTCGTAAGAATTAATGATAAAGATCTCAATTTTTTAAATTATTGTTGTTGTCATAAATTCTACTTCACAGACACGTATTAATGCGTATACACTTTAATTCTAGAAAAGGATTTTCGAATCTATAAAAAAATAGAAAAAAGTAATTATTATATAAGAATTATATGAATTAGTGTGTAAGATTCTCTTAAGGGGATCTTAAAGTTTGTTTTACCGATTAAACACAATAATTTTTGTAAATTTTCGCATGTATTACTTTTACAAATTTGGAAATCCTATATATGATTAGTCTGATTAGGATTGGAGTTTATGTCGAGAAAAAAATTTTTGAAATTAACATTTTCCTACTAGATTTCTAGTCCAAAATAGCATTAGTTGTCAAATAGTTGTCAAATCATTTGCTTGATATAAACTTTGTAATCTGTACTTATGAAATTGGAGGTTTCAGATTCCAATAGGTTACATGAAGAAACGTCGATTTCTCAGAATTAGACTTAAATACCTAATTTGATACAAAAATCTTTTATGAAAATTTATGTATACGTATTACACATACATGCGATATTAATTTAGTACTGATGTGTCAATGACACGTAAACTATGTATGTAAGTCTCATTAAATCAATAAAACGATTTCGTCGGAGTTTGATCTCCAGTTTGGTCTCTTTAGGATTTACTTTCAACATTTATAATGTTTTAGTGTTCGGCAAAAATTATTCTATGAGAATGAAATCATTTGCGAATAAAATATTTGAATCTATCTTTCTGTTCGTATCTACGTATTTATTTGCATACTCTAAAAAATAGCGGTGTGAATTTAACTATGCGGTGTCTATATAACTCTCACTGTGTTGATGTTAAATTAACATCAGAGATTTTTAATTTGCACCATGTTGGTATTAAATTAACATGATGTTCAACACCAATGTTGGTGTTAGTTTAATTGATAAGAATTATATAGACACATACACCGTATATGTGTTAAATCTACACTGATATTTTTTAGATTTGCAATTATATTCGTGATTCAAATTGATGCTTTTTATACAATAGCTAGATTTAAGATTGCAATTTTTTTAGGTCCAATTACACCAACATTACTTTTATTTTAAGCGAGACTTAAAACTTTCTTATTCTTTTTAAAATCGAGAGAGAGAGAGAGAGATAGAAAAGAAGAAAGTTTTAAGCCTCTCTTAAAGTTAAAGTAACGTTGATGCAATTTGGTCTTATTATTAGAAGAATCTTTGATAATTATTGCAAAAAGATTAAATTTCACCAATGACTTTGATTTTTACATATAATTAAAGTCGATATCCTAAGTCGCACATACTTTGAATTACATAGATTCTTTAGAAGAAAGAATGTCGCTCAGGATAGTTAGGATTATATTTACTTTCATTATATGTAAGAATCAAAATCATTCATCAGGTGAGGTTTCACCTTTTCGCAATAATTACTGAATCTTCTAGCTAGAAGAATCTTTTATAGTGACGTGTACATCACTCCGATAAAATATTTTTTAAAAATATTTTATATATAATTATATATAAACGGTGAATCTAGTTTTAGTGTTAAAATAATAACATATTATTTTAACTAATAATATTATTTTACTTATAATATTATTTTAAATAATAAAATATTATTAATTATTGTGTAGTCTAAAGGCTTAGGACGCTCGAACGGAATGCAAGAGATCCGGATTTGATTCCCGGTTGAGGTAATATTTTTCGCAATAAGAATTAATTATTTACAGATTTTAATATGTTATTTAACATTATTAAGTTTCGAAGATGCGAATAAGTATCAAATATTTATTAAATTACTAGTCAATTTAACTCGTGATATTACTGTAATAGTTTATTAGTAGAGAGTTAGCGTTTTCAAGATCGAAAAATCATTTCAACGCACGTTTTTGGGGACTACATTCGTAGTATATAAATTCACATAAGAATCAAGCATTTAAGATCCAGCTAAATCGTTTAAGACTTTGATTTCTACAGTTTGTGTCATATGTACGGTCCTATAATATGTTATATTGATTATTATATTAGCATCCCATTCCAAAATAAGCAAAATACTCGAGATGTACTCCGAAATAGTTTTAGAATTTCTAGGAGATTCTCAAATTCGATTTGCATAAGTCTTTTTATAGAACTCTTGAATGTTTTCTTCTTACGGGAAGCGCGTCCATCTCGTGGTGAGACCATGTACTTACCTCTTATAAATGAATAACGAGCATGCCGCAAGTACCTTGCATACTGTATTATTTTAAAAAGCTATTCAAGTTACTGTGGTAGAATTTCTTATAGAGGAATTTATTCTTAATTATAGCCCATGTGTCCATTTTTTTTAATATGAATTTTTAATATTTATTATTACACAAAAATATACTTCATGTAAGATTTTTTTGTTTAGAAGAAATGCTAATAGAAATTTTCCATTTATAAGTAGAACATTTTTTTTGTGTATTTGAAATTACAAGTAATTTCACATTCACAACTTATCAATAAATAACTATCAATCGAATATGCATACAAATTTTTTGGTTTTGAATCTTAATTTGTATTTATCTGATATTTTTCTATACTACCAAACTCTCTATAGTTACCAAACAAAGATAAACTATCTTAACTTTTATCATACTCTTTAAATTTTTTGGAGTGAAATCTCATTCTGAAGAGTGAAAATTGAGCCAATCTTGAAAAAGAATGGCTCAATTTTTAATGTTTAAGAGAAAGATTTCACTCTTCATTCAGAATGACAATTCATTCTAAATGTTTTAGAGGATACATGAATTAACTAAATCAGAATAAAGTTATTGTAGGCGAAGCTACAACAATCCTAGATTTCTACGTAATACATCCATCTTATGTATTTTACATTGCCTGTCTTTTCAAATCGAATTATAATTTCTTTCAACAGATTTTTGGAGGATTGAAATAACGATGATAGAGATAAATAAATAAGTGTCACAACAAAAAAGTTTTAGCGCAATTTACAAAGAGAATTCAACGAGAACTTCATCGAGAATAATGTTTTGATTATACTAACAAGAAGTACAAAACAAAATGCATTCTCATATCAATCAGAATTCTGATTATCGTGATTGGAATTTCTGGTTATCTCGAATGTTTAATAGATGTAACTGTAAGTATATTTGATTTGTTCTTTTTGATTGAATTATCAGATTTCTAATTTACGTAATTGTATGTTTTTTTTCCGTGTTCCTTGTACAGTCGATTCTTTCTATGGATGGAATTAATTATAAAAAGCAACTGCATATCTATATCTATATCTAAATATATAGATATCATTATTCCTAAATACGATCGTCTCGCAACATGGTTCAATTACTCTTCAAGCGTCAGAGTAAACCACGGTTTACTCTAAGACCAATTTCATAACTCTTGCGGTAAGCCTGATTGATGCTCGGCCAGGTATATTGCGTTGGTATATCTTGTCGTAGATTTGCTGGAGCATTCTCTCGTGAGAAACGAGAGAGGCCATTGACTTATGCTGACAGCAAGGCTGCGGCTATCTTGAAACACGCGCCGCCGACATCAGGGACACAAAATGAGGAAGATATACGTTCATTAGATATACGTTCATTCGCAGACTGAAATCTCGCGAATTTCGGAGCGTCACTTAAGCCTTGTGATTTTATTCGAAAAAGATACAATATACATACATATATATATATATACATACATACATACATACATACATACATACATACATACATACATACATACATACATACATACATACATACATACATACATACATACATACATACATACATACATACATACATACATACATACATACATACATACACCTATGAATTTTTGCTCACTCGCGATTGTCTAATATTTGAGCGACCTGAAGAGCCGCTGTTTACCGAACTCGTGTTTTCCTCCATTGAACAAGACACTTTAGAAATCACATTTGGTATTTATGTCATCTCCTGGGGAATTAACATTGGCTTAATTATACATGCGCGTGAACAGTAGAGGAGAGAACTATGTTTTTTTCGAAGAGCGGTACGGGCGAGTGTATGTGATTCTTAGATGGTAATTATTCATTTATTAAGCAGAGAGATGTGCACATTTTTCATGAGCCATTTCCATACGAATCTCCGCATTTCGCGAATCTTCGTAGACTCGTCGCTAACTTTCTGTAACCATCATTCCGTTCGTGTAGGTACGCGAACCATACATTCTCGCGCGACCGATCGCTCCATTCCGATCCACCATCTTAACTCTTTTCCTCTCTTCCCACCATCCTTCGCTTACGATGGTTTCTCCCACCAGATCAAGCTTCCACTATGGTCGCTACGAATCAGGATTGCGTCTCAACCCGGCAAGCGCCGAGACATGCAATCACATCAAGAACGAGATATACCGAGTATACCGCGGAATAGATTAGACTTCCATTATGAAGTCTCGCTAATCCCACGTTAAAAAGAGAGAGAAAGAGAGAGAGAGAGAGAGAGAGAGAGAGAGAGAGAGAGAGAGAGAGAGAGAGAGAGAGAGAGAATTGCTGTTTATTAGGCGTTCTGGAAGTTGTGGCACACTCAGTTCCTTCAAGAAACAAGAAAATTCTCGCGAAATTGAGCCATTTTTTTTCAAGACTGGCTCAATGGATTGTACTGATCGGTCTTCTCAATCGATTAACCTGGACACGTGACAGCAATGATAATTCGTATTATGTCATTTTTGCAGGACGCGCTCGTCAAGCATAACCCGGTCGACAGATTATGTAACGCGTATCGCGTCACATTTGCATTTTCACTTCTCTTTTTGTGCCCCGCCGCCTCTCGAAGAGACGTAAGCAGTTCTTGCCATCTTCTGAAGCGCGGGACTTTTGACCCTCCGGTACCCCACCACAACTTCACGACGTCGCAATTCGACCAACGCATTTATAATTTATAAGAACATCGCGTGTACGTTCGATTCGACCTTGTGCACAACCGCGTGATGGTTTTATACGGTTGCAACATCTCGTTCGACAAAAAACAACGAAACATACTTATATCGCCTCTATTCTCCTTTGTCGTAATTTCTCTTTTGCTCTCCTTTTCCTTTTTTTCTATTTTTTACTTTGATTTTTCCATACGGTGCGTGCCACAGATTCAAGCGTTATTTGGTTTTATTAATGGCAACAGTGGTGGGGCGGCTAATAGTATTAGTGAAATATTCTTTCATTCATCGAATCTTCGTCCTTCGGAAAGCTTAATCTTTTTGTTCATCGAAAAGATCTGATGATTGAATATAAAATTGAATTCGTTGTTAATACATTTACGTATTGTTATTTATATAAAATAATGTCGTTCTTCCATAGATTAATTTTTCATTTGAACAAGAGAAACAAACAGTGAGTTTCATATTAAGATGAACTAAAAATTATCTTACAATTAATTAGAGAGAAAACACACAGATGTAGTTATACAAGATTAACACTTTTTTGTTTTGATTTTTTAGAATTTTTTATCATTTTTATTTAATTAAATATTTAATTAAATATTTAAATAATAGATACTTATATAATTTAAATAAAAATGTATAGCTTTTTGGAATAATATCTTAATCCTTCTTCTTCGTTCTCGCATTTTTAACAATTGTTTTTTATAAACTGTCCCTACAAAAGGTAGTTGTACCTCAGAATAGTTATTGCGTCTAAGGATATATAAAATAAAATGCAAATTTAAATAAAAGAATGACTTTAATAATAATTCTCAAATTGATGATTTATTTAAAAAATTCATATATTTTTCGACTCGCACTTGACATGCATTTTTAAAAATTCCAAACGATATTCGCAAATCCTTTTTTCTCTGCTAGCTTGAAATAAATGCTTGTGAACTTCCGAGAAAGCGGTTAATTCTGTTTTTGATAGTTATTTCTGTTGCGCGTACAAAAAGGATCGCCTGTGTGACGAAGACTGGTCGAAAGAGCGACTTATATTTACGTAATGCCCGGTGGAGATCCCTCTCTTTCGTGTGTTGCGCCATAACTTTTCATCGACACGTAGCGGCATCATTCGAAGACGCTTGATTCGTGCTCGTGGTACGATGAATCGTATCTCTGGCAGAAGCACCTTGATCTGTTAACCTCACTCGTCAAAGAACCTGCCTTCTTACCTTATATTTCTTACATGGACAGACGTCACCGTGGACGCAGCACAAATAGAGCTATAAATATTCTAATATTTGTATCTTTTTAAATAAAATTAGGATTAGATTAAATTTCTTGATTTAAAGCGTTTGGACAATCAAATTATATTTAGTTATTTGCCCATAGATTTTTATGCTATTATTGAACAAGGAAAGATAAAGAATAAATAGGAAATTATATCAAATAATTTAAATTAGTCTTATAAGCAGATAAAATAATTATAATTATAATTTTTTAAGTAATTATAATTTTTTAAAAATTACTTAAATTTATAACGCTCTTTCTGAAATTTTCCGTTTTATTGTAATATATAAGTATATATAAGTAT
>NW_017259252.1:566510-568497 GCF_001594045.1 Atta colombica
TATATATATATATATGTAGTATATGTATATGTATACATATATGTATATTAGACTGACAAGGAAAAAAAAATTTTTTTTAATCGGCTTTTCAGTTCAAAAGTTTCCATTTCATGTCAAAAAAACACCCCTAAATTTTTATTTAAAAATATTAAAATTTAAAGGTCTTGCGACCTTCAGCTGATTTTTAAATTAAAAAGTTTCGATTTTTCTTAATATATATTTGATTTGATGCAAAAATAACTTAATCCGGATTTGAAATATAGCATTGTATGTTTTTTTGGTCACTAAACACGATGCAATAATTTATTTAACACTATATATGCCTTAAATATAGCCGGATTAATGTGAAAAAATGATCAAATTTCGAGTTTAAGATCAATTTTAGGTTCTAAATGTTCAAATGGATCGCTACTTCCCTCACATTGTAGATTCACCTAGAAAAAGATCCAGTGGGAATTTTCCCAGGACCTTTAAAAGTTGCATTTAACTGGATTATAAAACGCTTTTTTAAGGATAGAAAAATTTTTTTTCTATCCTTAAAAAAGTTTTAAAAGTATATTGCTCTGTTTTGACGTCCTCAAATTAAATGTCTCAATTTGACGATAAAAAATTCTTTATTAGAAAATGAAATGAGTACGTAATAAAAAAAATATGATTTAATTAATTGAAATAAGTTACATATTATGTAGTTTATTTTAATTAAATCATTTTTTTTGTATTATGTATTCATTTTCATTTTCTAATAAAGAATTTTTTATCATCAAATTGAGACATTTGATTTCAGGATAAACCACAAAGTTCAGGACAAACAACAATACTTTAGAACTTGTAAAAAAATTTTTTTCTATCCTTAAAAACGTTTTATAATCTAGTTAAATGCAACTTTTAAGACCCTGTAGAAGGTCACGAGAAAATTCTAATTGGCTCTTGTTCTGGATGAACAGATCTACAAATTAAGGAAAGTAAAGATCCATTTGAACATTTGGGGTTTCCTTGCTAAAATCGAACTCTTTTGGAACTCAAAATTTAATCATTTTTTCACATTAATCAGACTGTATTTCTTAAGGCATATATCGTAGAGCTAAATGAATTATTGCATCGTGTTCAGCAAAAAAACATACAGTACTATATTTAAAATTAAGGTTTAAATCATTTTTGCATCAAATCAAATCAGAATTAAGAAAAATCGAAATTTTAAGAATCGTTCAATAACAATCTCTAAATCTTAATATTTTTTAATAAAAATTTAAGAGTATTCTTTTAGTATAAAATGGAAGCTTTTGGAGGGACCGAATAAAAGAAGAATTTTCTTTTTTCCTTGTCAGTTTAATATACATATACATGTATATACTTTCTAATATATTTTCTATTTAAATAGTAGAAATTAATCATAAAACCGCGAATTCAGGAGGATATTCAAATATACAAATGTTAGTAGATATTTTCAATTCGGAAATATTTTTTCGCAACATGATATTCAAGAATATAATCGACACGAGGTACGATCGTGCGACGTAAAAAAAAGACGAATGATATAAATAAATACATAAAAAGGAACTCAAACACGAAAGTCTGCGATAAGATTGTGCGTTTCTATGAGTTGTCGTGGAAATAGATTTTGCGTTTTGAAAAATTACTTCTTCGTAATTGCTTTTGAGGCATTAGCGTCATTATTACTTAGTATTAATAGCGACGACATTCCGTATATTGGCGCATATGGTAATCATCAAAGATGCAGTCGATGACATGTCGATGACATACTTATTATCGTTCATATATATCCATGCTGATTTAATACTTACATGTATACTTGCATAAAATATGTGCGGGCTTAGCAAGGTCGAGGGGCTTTCATATTTTGCTCCATTAATTGTTTTTACATAAAGTCTATTTTAGACTGTGTTAAAATCAAAAGTGTAGTTATTAAACTAACTAAAATATTAAATTATTAACACTATTATCAACACTATATATATATATATATATA
>NW_017259252.1:568597-577707 GCF_001594045.1 Atta colombica
TCAAAGTACATGCTCTCGCTAACTATACTTTTCCCATCTTTCGGGCAATTTGTGTATATCATGCCAAAAAAATTCCTCATCTTTCGAGGCAAACCACTCATCAAGCCATTTTCGGACGTCTTCGTAAAAATCGAAGTGCCGCTTAGCGTGCGCGTGGCCCATCGACGAAAACAGATGATAGTCAAAAGGTGCCAGGTCTGGTGAGTAAGCAGGATGGAGTAGCACTTTCTAGTTGAATGTCTCCAAGTAATTTTGGACCATTGTTGACGTGTGCGATGGTGCGTTGTCGTGGAGGAAAATCAGCTTGTCATGTCTTTTCCGATAATGTGGCCTTTTTTCACGCAGAGCACGATGCAATTTGATCAGTTGTTGGTGATAGCAGTGAACATTAACAGTTTCACCAGGTTTTAACAGCTCGTAGTAGATGACACCCTCCTGATCCAAACGCACAGCATCGTCTTCCGTCATCCGAAGCGATTTGGTCTTGAGGAAGATGTTGATAGGCGGAATCAACCCAAGATTTCTTGCGTTTAGGATTCTGAAAATAGATCTACTTTTCATCGCCTATCACAATCCGATGCAGGAACGACTTTCTTTTTTTCTCTGGCAAGCAGAATTTGGCATGTGTTTTGGCGTCGCTTTATCTGCCTACCGTTCAATTCATGCAGCACTCATTTTCCGAACCTTCTCCATGGCATGTAGCCGCATGGAAATGGCTGCTTGAGAAACACCCAATTGCTCGGCAAGCATTTTTTGCGATTGGGTATCGTCCAAAAGAGCTTGCAATTGACAGTCCTCAACTTTCCTGGACCGATTTTTCACGCTTCTTGTCATTCAAGTCAAAAAATTATTGTCATTGAACCGGCGAAACCAATCTCTGCACGTTGTTTCCGATAAAGCATTGTCGCCATAGGCCTCCAAAGCATTCGATGCGATTCGACAGCCGATTTCTTCAAATTGAAACAGAAAAGCAAAGCTTCCCACTATGCTTTTTTTTTTTAGCAAAAAACTAAACATGATTACGAAAGAAAAAATGTTGTTGTATGAAATTGGTGATGATGTGCACTGGTTAATGTTGACAGATGTCAAACACATAAAAAAAAGTGTGTTGTGTGCCCAGGGTAGCTTTGTAACTCACTAATGCCACCTATGAGCAAACAGCGGATTTAAACTTATACACTTGTTTGTGTGTGTGTGTGTGTGTGTATGTGTGTGTGTGTGTAATTAGTTCCATAATACTTACACAGTTGTCACCTATATATTTATTATAGTTGCTACGCCATGTTTTTTTCTGAGTGTAGTATTGCGAGATGAGTCGAAGGATTCAATGTGATAATGAGAAATTTCTATCTCCTTTGAAATTTAGAGAATATTTATATGTTAAATTGAAATTAGAGAATTACATAAAATTTATGTGAAATAAAATCAGTTTGAGAGAAAGAAAATTGTTGATGTTTGCGCTAGACCATTACATTTGGGAATAATAAAATCGGATATAAATTTTCTTAAATTTATCTATAACATAATAATGTAGAATAGAATAGAATTTACACTTCAGCATTTACATAACCAAGAAGGGGATTTGGTTTACATAAATTCCTTATCTACACTTATCCTTCCACACTGCTAGTACCTAACTCTAAAAATAAAAAAAAAGATTTTCTTAATATTCTTATTCTCACACATTTCTTTGAATATCACAATATATGTTCCTCTATCTTATAATATTTATTACTTATATATCACAGCCTGATCATTGCATATACTATACTACAATACAATACTATAATACAATACAATACGATAGTACGACTCATAGCTACAACTATATACATATGTCGCAGTGCAATACAATATAATAATGTAGAAAATATATGTTGATCAATGTTTGAGAAAAGAAATTAGTTTTAGTAAGAAATTAGTAAGAATTATTGATAATTGTGTGTGTGCGATAAAGTCTTCAATTTGTTTGAAAGATTTGTCAAAATCAGATATAAATTTTCTTATTTTTATCTATAATAATAAACTACGCATAAACTGCGAATTTCGCGATGTAATTAGCAAACTTTGAGAATCGCTATAATCTTAACCCGATGATTACACTTTGTGAAAATTACGTAATGATCACACGAGGTCAACATGACCCCAGCATGTTTAAATGCCACAGCTTTATTTTTATAGATATAGGGTCAAAAAAAATTAGGGACATTCTTTGAACTTTAAAATATGTATTCGTATTGATTTTTTGCTAAATTAATAATTTTAAAATAGTCAAAAAATTCATGAATGAAAGTTTACGTGAAAAGTGACTTTTTTTTATTTTAAAAAATCAACTTTTTTATTTTTTAATATTTTTGCGTAAAATTTTAGGGAAGTCTTCAGATGCTGTACTTCGATAAAAAAAATTATTGCAATAGCGGACGTTTCAAAAAAGGTATTTATTTTGAAGATTGATTGGGATCACCGTGACCTCAGCAATATGATACGTCCACTTTGCTCGATTGTCGAAAATACACTAATGCGTTTTACGCCATGCCAACCGCATGGTAATGTAATTAGAGACTCAAACTACTAGTAGATGGAGCATCAGATGTTATTTCGAAATTTAAGTGAAAATTTGGTGAAAATTTAGTCCAAACTTTTGGTGAGGTCACAGTGACACCCCTAGTAATCAATTAGAGTTAAGATATTGTTTCGCAATATTTCCTCGCTTGTGGCCTCTCATTCAGCTTCGCAATTTCTTTTCTCTTTATTAATTGGAGAAAAAGAAGTCTAAATAATCTAAGCGATTTACTCTCTATCGTTTTATTTTTTTTACATGCCAGATTTTGACAGAACTGACAGTCAGGCGTAGAACTCTGTCTACGATTATTATACCAGGTTGTCGGATGCGCTCCTAGCTGCCCCTTCCGATATGCAATCATTGCACAGCGGAAGCACAATGGTCTCGTCGCAGGCGCTCCTCGGCGTTAATGCCGCTAATCGCGGTACATTATCGATGTACGAGGAAACACATAGGTCAAGTTCGAGGTGCAAGGTGCTCGTGATCTTGACCGCGCGCGATCGCCTTGGTTTTGCATGTCTCGATCGAAAAGAATCGATAAAACTCGTGTACACTACACATTGAAGATTGCGAATTGGAGATTAGAATTCGACCAGTCATATAATTTTGTCTATAATACCGTTTCATTCTGATAAGCTGAATTAATTTTAATTTTAATTTATTTCATTCTCACTGAATTCTAATCTCCAATTCGCAATCTCTTTAATCTCTAAATGCATAGTGTGACATGGGCCGATTTCCCCGAGTGTTTTAACAACATGTATTTCAATAAACAGCGGAAAAGCGATGAACATGCGATAACAAGACAAACGTGTCTCATTATGTAATCGCCAGGATTTTTATTTGCACCGAATTGTATATGTTTAACATTCGATGATTGGATCAGATTGAATATTTGTCAGTTTTCGAATATTACTCGCGTGTATATCTGTTTTACGTTATAAAAATGTAAAAAATCAAATTTGAAAACTACTTTCTATTTTATTGTTTTATAGTAGATTTATTATTATTTAGGGAGCGATTTTTTAATTATTTAATAGAGTACATTATGTTATTACACACAATTATTTAATAGTTGGATCAAGAATGATCCAACTATTAAATAATAGTATATTGTATTTTGAGACACATTAATTATTTTTTTAATAATAACGAAATGTTTTATGTTGCTCAGTTATTTCAATTGAAAAGTAACGTAATTAAGCAGCCAACGTTAAGAATGTCGTTAAAATTGTTTAAAAAATAAATGTGTATTCCAAAGCGCAATATATGTCTCTTATATAGTGTTCCACACAGTCTCTTCCACTAATATTTCTGAGTCTTAATTTTGTACTATGTTTTAGTGCTTAAAAAAGATGCTAGAGTGACGAAATTATTAATACATTACAGCTGTATAAAAATCTCTGAATTGACTGAACGGAATCAAAAATCCTTTTGCAAGATTGAAATAGACGTAAAATTAGAAAGTGTGCGGCATTGGACTTTATATTAAAATTGGAAAAATAGTTAAAAACTTACATTTTTCAATTCGTAAAGTTGACGTAGAGACGTTTCCTTAATACAAAAAGTTTCATGCTCGACAAAATGATAATAATAGCATCACTCGTCAAATTACGTGAATTATGAACAATATTGAGTTTATAAAACTAAGACTATTGAAAACTTAAAAAAAAGATTTATATTGATTTGTAAATTACGTGTATACTGGTGTATATGTATACTTAACGAAGGCTCAATAAACAGAAATAGTAATTGTGTGTAGCAGTAAGTGCCGGATTTTGCAAGAGAGTGTTGCAATATGTTAGATAAGGACAAATGTATGCATATATGTAAGTAAGACAGAACAATAAAATGTAAGAAATGAATTGAATGAAAGATGTTACTATTATCGACATTTTTAATATAGATTTTTAATATATTAAAAAAGTCTGTACTATTAATATCGAATTTGGTTTAACATCCTCTTATAAGGGAATTAATCCCATAATTATCAAAATGCGATAAATGACGTTTTCTCTCTCTTCTCCTTTTCTCCCAGCTTAATTAAAATCGATGTAGAAAAGTAATAAACACATGGTGATAACAGGTACATGTCGTATGTGATCGTCAAGATTTTTATCGAATTATGCAGATGGAAGTAAAACAGACAAGCCAGAGCTGCGCTTTGAAATAAAAATGCGAAGCAAGTACATATACAAAATGCCATTTCATAAGATGTGGTTTTCTTTGTTTTTACTACGGATTTTATTTCGCTTACGAATGTTAGGACAGATGACTAAATGTAATCGCGTAAAGATTGTATGTACAAGATTGTGTAGGTACAATTCATGCGTTTCGTTTGTTTTTTTACAATATATTTTTCATAACATTTACTTTCGCAGGACGAAGACTTTGAGCGCGAATAAATACCCAGAAAAACATGCCGTTTGTATTTGTATCTATATTTTTTTCATTCTGCTTTATATTTTACAGTTTGCTTTGATAAGTACGGAAGCGAAAACGCACTTGCCCCACTTATTTGCGCTTGTCCTGATATTATAGATAAAATTAAGTTATATCTTTCTTCGCGTACAGCTAAAAATAAAAACAAATACAGACTTATGTGTATCGTGTTGTTATTATATATCAATTTAATTTAATGGTACGATGCGTTTTTTTGTATATCTGAGAATAAGTACAGAATAAGTACAAAAATTCAAGGAAGTAGGACTCAACGCGATAATTAGTGCGCTAATATAATATTGAATTTTTGTACTTTAATTTGTTAAATTTTTGAGGAGTTTGATTCCAGAATAATAGAGTCAGGATACCGTCACTTTGATAAAATAAATTATGATATTCATAACGATCAGGACTGATCGAAAAATGACTTTGAATAATTATTTTGCCATTTTGGTGCCATTTTGTGGCATACCTTTTGATCATCAAGACATCAAAGTGGATGCCAAGTGTCTTTACGTTCCGCCTGAGTATCATAGTGTCATAATTTTGATAAGCAACATTCTCCGCGTATACAGTAATACGCAACGATGATATGTGCGGATACGCAATAAGTTTGTATTCGCCTTAATTGATACGTTGTTATGCCTTGCATAGCAACAGCTCGCCAAGTTTTTGCGGACTTCGCTCTTCACGACTCGGGTACACTTTTCTTGCAGGTGCTGGGCAGGCAGCAATACATCGTGCGACCGATGGTAATGGAGGAGAATTGCACGCCCGGGACTGGTAGCGACAACCCAGCGATTGCCGGAAGTAGCGGGATCATTAGCGAGGCCGCGCTGGCACACGCGCCAGCCTTGACCGAACGAAACCTCCGGGAGTACGGAATTCCTCTGCAACAAGCTATCGAAAAGGTGTGTCCCACATCAACGACTGTAGTGGAAGAAGACTTTGAATTTCAAATATTTATTGAGAATTTTATTTAAAAATTATATTTGTAATAATGTCTATTAAAAATGCTCCATAAATAGACTTATCGATTTGTTAACATTGAGAGAAAGTCAATTTTCAGAAGACATATTTTTGGAATAAAAGCTTTTAATGGTCAAGCTGAATCTTAAATACTTATTCGATGTATATTTAACGATGTATATACTATCTACATATGTAGTTATTTAATTTACACGCCGAATTGATTTTTTGGTCATGAAATGCAAATCTGATTAAACTACAATAATAATAATAATATCACAAATTAAATTGACTATAGCAATTTAATAATTTGATGTTTATCATAGGCATCTTGGAAAGATCTTAATGCTGCCAAATAACATAAAAATCTGTAAATAATTTTATTGCGAAATTGCGAAAAATATAATAACCCTGGCCAGGAAAAAAATCGAACCTGGATCTCTTGCACTGTGTGCGAGCGTCTTCACCTCATTATTTACAGATTTTAATATGTTATTCAGCTTCATATATTATTAAGATTTTTTTAACAATAAAATGTCTATGAGTATCAAATTATTAAATTGCTAGTCAATTTAATTTATGATATTACTATTGCAGTTCAGTTAGATTTACTTTTAAAAAACGAAAAATCAATTCAGCGCGGAATTTAAATGAAACTACGTAGGTAGTATATAAATTCACATCAAATTATTTAAGACAATTTAAGTACTTAAGATCCAGCTTCAGTTAAAGACCTTAACTACACATCCTATTTTCGAGGACATAATCGAGACATGAAATGGGCACAACATGGGCGTGCCTTTCGAATGCCAATGTATTGTGTGTGGGATATTCTTAAAATATGTATTTACATTGACGATCCTAAAAAATGCTTTGTTTAATATCAATAGGAAAGAAGTTCATTATCTTTTTACTCTTTTATCTATTGAGAGATAAAGATATCCATTTTTTGAGTTAAAAGATAGATAATCTCTTGAGAGTTAGGAATATAGTATATGTAAGGTAGTTGAGCCCCGAATAAAGCTTAGGCATTAAATAAGGCCCACTTTAAATTTATTATTTTAAACTCTTTAAAAACGCTTTACGCCTGCAGTACATGCTTAAAAGATGTGTCAGAGGAAGATAAAAAAGGATTAAAGAATTAGAAGCTGTAGCAACACGTTTGTTTAACACAATATTGTATGAGGGTAGTATGAGTCATTTTTATAATAATTCGCTACAAAATTTACTAGTACACAATATGTTTCATAATTTATTATAATTCATATAATATTATTCAATTTCTTTACTATAGAAAATAACTAATAAATCCATTTTTAAAAAATAAGTATAAGTATTTTTTTTAAACAGTGTTTTGAAAAGTTCTCTTATTTAAAGCCTACTTACGTAATTATTATTATAGCTACTATTATTTGTTTGTTATATATAGAGTTTACGCTAGAGAATAACAATTTTCAATACTGTTTTTTAAGAAACAAAATTTTCAAAATTGCATTGAAATTGCTAGAAATTTCTAAAGATTAATTACAAACAAAATTAAAGATAATTGTAATATTTAAAAGTAGAGTAAGTCCTAAGGAATTTCCTTTCTATAATATGATAATTTTAAGACTGATTTAGAAAGAAAATGTCTACTTCCTTCTTATTTTTAATTTAATATTCTTCTTATTTTTGATTTGGGCCTTATTATATTCATATGTAATAAGGCCCAATGTTAATTTTTTTTTGTTTATTTACATATATTTTATACAGAATGTTCCATTTTAAATGTCCCACTCTAAATAACTGTTTCATTTTTTATTTTAGAAAAAAATGCTTCAGACAAAAGTTATATGGCTTTAAGGAGGACATAGGATGATATCATTAGTTTGACTTTAAATAATTGCTTGAAGGTCACATAAAGGTTATCTTCAATTTCTTAAATAGAGCCATCTACTTTTTATTGCACATTCTTGTAGATTATCTCGAGAGCTTTCCAAAATACTATAATTAGTTTATTTTCATTAAGTACTTTTCGAGCTTTAAGATTTTCAAGCAACTATTCAAGGTCAAATTAATTACATCATCTTATGTCCTCCTCAAAGCCATACAATTTTTGTCTGAAACATTTTTTTCTAACATTAAGCATGTGACACCCTTATAAATAATATATTTTATTTTTGAATGAATATGAAATGAAGATTTGATTCTTACTTAATTTAATTCAATATTCTCATAAATAGAATTTTTAAAAAGTAAAAGAAATTAGTTGAGCCTTATTCGGCTTAGGTACTTTATAGTACCTTGTACGTACATACATTTATGTGCGTACATAAATGTATGTGTGTATATGTAGATATATATACACAATATTTGTTTAGTGTTAAAACGTCATCTCTGTGAACCTGTTTTTTTCCAAAAGGTTCCACTTTTTCAATATTTGGAAAAAATAAGTTCTGGTTTTCCTCCAAAGAGTTCTAGAGTTTTCTATCAATTTTAGAAAGAGTTCCATTGATTAAAGCGATGAAAAAACTATTTAAAGTATCGGAAGGGGAGGAGATCAATTTCACAATTCTGAAACTTTAAACAGCTATAACTTCTTTGCGATTTTAGCACTTTCATATATGACAATCGATAGGACTTTTTTGGAGGAGGGGGGGGGGGCACTAGAACTCTCAAGAAAACATTGGATTTCTGAAAAAATTTTTTGAAAAAAAAAATTTCTGGAAAAAAATTTTTTTTAGATTTCCAGCATTTTGTCATGAGTTTTGATCCCCCGAAGAGTTCTGACGATTATCCTTAATAATCAAATAGCTGAGACTGCAAACAAAAAAGTTCTAGCGCCTCGAAGTCGAAAAACGAAACTCGAAAACTGAAACTTCAAACTAGAAGTTTTTTAGACAGTTTCAGAATCAATATCTAAAAAGTTCTAAAAGTTTGAAGTTTCAGATTCCGAATTTCTCTATTTCAAAGTGGTAGAACTTTCTTGTTTCAGCAATTTGATTATTAAAAGTAATCGTTAGAATTTCGTTATTAGAACTCATGACAAAATGCTGGAAATCTAAAAAAAAATGTTTTTTCCAGAAATTTATTTTTGAAAAAATTTTTTCGGAAATCCGATGTTTTCTTGAGTTCTAATACCCCCCCCCCCCCCCCT
>NW_017259252.1:577807-583814 GCF_001594045.1 Atta colombica
TAGTTCAAAAATTTCAGAATCATGAAATTGATCCCCGATATTTTAAATGGTATTTTCATTGCTTTAATCAACGGAACTCTTTCCAAAATAGAAAACTCTTCGGGGGACTAGAGCGCTACTTATTTTTTCTAAATATTGAAAAAGTGGGAGTGCCAGAGATTAAAACGCTTTTCACACAAGGCATCATCAAAAATATATAAAAAATCATCAAAAATATATAAAAAAATCACTAAAAATCTAAAAAATTGTTTTGAAAGCTTCAATACGTTTAAATTACAAATATTATCTTTCTTTTTTAAAAATATTTATTACTGTCGCATCCTAGCTCACAAAAAAGAATACAAGTAAAAAACATAAAATTGTTCAGAAGAGAGGAAAGAAAATTTAATACGAATATATTTTTAAAATTAATTATTTATGATATTATTATAGTATTAAACATAAATCAACTTAGAATACTTACGAATTGCTTGTTTCAAATTCTGTAGAAATAATATTAATTTAATATGTTATATTTGTTAGACCTTCAAAAACTACTCTTATTTTATTTTGTTATTTTTCTCTGGTGTCATTTTTTTGGAAGTAAAGTATCTGAATTGGACTTGTGTCTTTTCTTGTGGGAGTGCGATATAAATAATACAGTTGCTAATTTTTTCGCATGTATCTTTTTCGATAATATCATTAAAGAATTAATATAATAATAATAAATGATAGAGAAAATAATGTAACACATATATAAATGTCTTATTTTTGTTTCAAGTTTGAGATTTGGTGGAGCTCGATGCCTGGCGTAACTTCCGATCTTAAGCCAAGATTTGTTGTGGACGGTCAGGCATCCATGAGACAATGCTTGCATCCGGAGACTTGCAATAAGGACATCGAGCTACCGGAACATTACAACTATTTCCATGATCTCCGAAAGGACTTTGTAGAATGCTATTCGTCTCATGGGGAGCTGTCGACCCTTGGAGTGCAAGAAATGTTGCAATGTATCCTTTCATGCTTATATAAAAATTGTCATCAAGCTGATCAATTGTCGCCAAGCTGATCTCGTTGGATACATTATTCTTATTTCTTTTATTTTTATTTCTTATATATCTTTTTATCATAGACATATAAGATCCAGCATCTGTATACTTTTCTGTAGTATGCTAGGCAGAACGTTGCGAGGCAAAATATCGGGGCAACCTCTCCTATACGCGCATCTTGACATTTATATCATTAAAAAAAATAAAATAAGATATAAAAGTAAGGGTAATACTCAAGAATTCTACCTTTCTCACCAATTTTGACGAAATTAAAGCAAACAATATATATTCTAGCTTCATTTACTGTTCTCATGTCTCTATGTCATCAATACGACAGATTTCCTAATCTGAATAGTCGTTAACTTCAACGATTAATATCTTAGTCTACGGGACAGAGCGTCACTTTTTTTTGTCAGATTTGTTTATTTCGTGCAAAAACGCATTGAATGACTAATTTCGTCAAAATCGGTGAGGAAGGTAGAATTCTTGAGTATTACCAAAGTACGTTTACTGTAAAGATGCTGAGAAGGATAGGTTGCTCCGATATTTTGCCTCACACCTCTCGTTCTACCAAACCTATGTATATATAAGCTAATGTTGGGTCTATCTTATATGTTTATGCTTTTTTACACGCACACATAAACATTTACAAAATATTTTTAGTCTCTCTCTTTTTTTCCGTCTTCGATGTAATGTGTCATCTTTGACATCAGTGCCACTGCATACGACCAGTTAACCCAATAGCATTTGTTCATATACATATAACAAAGATATTTTATCACAATTTTTCAAATATATAAATTTTCTCTTCGATTTCAAAGGATATACCAAGTGTAGAAATTATGGGATATAATTTATTGGCAGTTGCTATGATTTTCTTTTAGAAATGTAATACCGGATAATAATTAACTACTTATTTTGAATGTCAAATGTATAATTATTATTATATTTTATATATATTCTTAATATTTTTTATATATTCAAAATAAGTAATTAATTATTACCTTTTAATATTAATATGACTAATATAAAAAATATAGTTAATCTCAAATTGGCCAATATTGGATTTTTGTAAAAGTTCTTTAATTAATTCGAAATCAATAGCTGCATTCAGCGAATTCAACAGTTGAGTGAGTTGTTATTGTTATTATTTTTTTAGATCTAAAGTTCTGATTGGATGAGCTAAAAGAATATACCAGTAAGCGCTCACTCAACTGTTGAATCCGTTTAATGCGGCCTGTGTTTTCATTTCGGGAAAAAATTGGTTATAAAATGGCCGAATAAAATAGCTAGAATAATCCTAGCTACGAAGGTCTGTATTTTTAAGTGTACTACACTAGTTAAGGAATCTCGCACGGTATTGTATGCAAATGCCGGTGCACACATGTCCTCACCGATGGTGTATCGGTAACGGTGCTTGCCGCGGAATTGGTATTGCAGTAATGCAGTCTCGTGTTCGAACTTCGAACTTGAGCCGCGCAACACCGACATGGTCATGTCCCAACGAAGAAATTCACCCACGTTCATGTCGCTTGCGAGTTTCCACGTTGGGGATCTACGCTACGCGTGGTTGTCAGACGGCGCATCGAAAGTCAACTTATTGTTAGTCACCCGAGACACTTGATGCGCTCGGCGCTCCTCGACGACGACCGGACGATCACGACACACGACACCGGTCGTATCTCAACCTCAACCAACGAACCGACGTCAGCAGACGTTAAGTAGCGTCAGTAGCGACAGTAGCAAGCAGTCAAGCTGTAACGAGTAGTCTTTACGATCGTATCGAGTACGGACGCATGTATCGCGTTGCCGCTGTCATTCGCGTGAATCTCGAGCGTGATTGTGACGAATTCTCTGACTGTCTTCGTTCGCTCTCGAACGAATTGTCTGAATTGTCTTAATTAAATTAGAAAAAAATCAAGCGAAGATAGAGAAAATTAATCGCAACATCACTCTTTCACAATTACGATTTTTCTTGGGCTCAACGCATACGCATAAACTGCTCGGAATTAAAGTCGAGGATAGGTACGTTTTTGTTCTGTATTTGGACTGATGTGGAGGACATTTGAGACATCTGGACGTTAAGTCGGAATCGTTTGAAAAATAAGATTCCATTATCTATTGACTGTATTTTAAATTTACTACGGGGAACTTTCTTAATCCTATAAATATCTACGTAATTAAATTAATCCATCATTTTTATTTATTTTTAAAAGTAACGTGTGTGCGATAAGGTATTGTTCTCTCTCATTTTATTAGTGGATGAAATTTATTTAAGAGATTTGCAATCTTTGCAAGAGACTTGCAATCTAATAGAGTAACGTGATTTTCTTCTCGATTCATCTCTCTTTTAAGATAACTCTAATATTGCGTGGCTGAAATTTCTATTAAATTTTTTTATCTGTTGAGAATATATCGCTCATTTATTATGACAAGAATATAACTCAACATTTTTAGTTGCTTGCAAGAAAAGGACGGAAATATAAAGAAAAAAGAAAAATATACATTTTTATTCCTCTACAATCAATTATTACACTAAAATTTCAAAAACATTTCAAAAAATTAATATTACAAAATTTAACGATTTAAAATAATTAAATAAATTCTGGAAAACTTTATTTTTTGAGTCATGCTGTGACAAATGAGCGATATGACAGTAAATATTGTTAAGTTACTCATTTATTTAGCACTTTATATACGAATTCTTTGTTATAACTTAATGGAAATTCGAATCTCGAAGTTGATATTTCCTACATTAAGAAGTCAGAATTAACAGATTCCCGAAACGAAACGTGTTCGTCTCAAATCCAATTTCGATTCGGATTCACATCAGCTATATAAATTCTCCTTTTATATTCACTATGCGTGTCGTGCCATATATCTACTGGCACTAATAAAACAAGACCACCTGCGCCGTCTGAGACATATGTGTACGAATATGCACGTATGAATATCGATCGATTCACTGTTCATCTGTTCAATGTGAGCCACATTTGAGATTAGCCGGACTTTGGTTTTCTACATTCCATTCATACACGCACTTCGAACGCACACATTGTAGATGCGACGTTTGTACATTCAAGGAATTTTATAAAGAGTCTTTCTATCAATGTTATATCAATATAAACATCAATATAAATATTATTTAAACATTAATTTAAACTTCTTCTAAAAATATCTCCTTGAGAATTATGAATTTGTAACATTATTTATTATCAGGTACAATGATTTTGTAGTCTCTGTCAAACTGATGTTATAATTTCATTTAACAAAATTGTTGATGTTCCTACTTCTATTTTAGTTAGAATTTCAAAAGTGTCACTTAGCATGTTTTCGAGTAACACTAATAAGGACGACTATATTATTAAGTGGACATGTAATATATATTGATATTTTTCTTGTGTTCATAATTAAGGCCCCTCTTCACTCATTATTATTATCTCAGAAGACATTCAAAGCAAGAATACACAGTAAACATTCTATTTGAATAGAAATATTTTTCGATAAAACAATATTTACAATAGAATAGATGAATGAAATAATATCGAAATACTATCTTTTTGTTTTGAAAAAAAATTGTATTTATCTCTATATTATTAATTTTGTCATAATTGTAAATACATAGCTTATTCAATTGTTTTTAGTTATTCATTTTTAATATATGATTATTTATTAATTAACGAAACAAAACAAGAGTTTTCATTATATTTTATATTTTTTAATTATATCGATTGTAAATGTTGTTTTATTATACACAACATTTTCATATTAATATATTTTACAAGAATATTTGTTGTATACAATTACAAGAATATTTATTGTATGAATATTTGTTTTCTCGATTTTGACGTCACAATCTGAGATAATAATCTGAGGTGAGTGAACAAGAATTTTAATTTTAAAAGTCAGAAATGTAATGCTTACATGATTTTTGAGAGGTATTATGTCTCACTTGATCTTACTCTCTTTTCAATATCGAGTTAGAAGTCTAATCCAATATCTTATCATCATTTCTAGGCAAAAGTGCGTAGCAGAAATAATCTTCGAAATGACGAAAGAAACGAAGAATCAACGATTCATTCAGAAATCTGTACACGCGAAATATCCTTCCATCTTTGCTAAAATTGTGCAGAATGTAATCTTAATTTCTCCTTTTGATATTCGTCTCGATGATAGAACACATTTTGGGATTGTTCATATCATGATCGAGGAAAAGATTGTATGCGAGGAAAAAGGAATGTCGCACTTTACGATCAGTAATGACCAGATGACTTGAGAAAGTCTTCACGAGGCGATGTCTTATCGGGACGTGGTTTAAAGGTCAGTCCTCCGATGAAAATATGGCTAACGGGTAACGAATGAACGTCACGTGTGTGTGTGTGTGTGTGTGTGTGTGTGTGTGTGTACACACACGCACGTACACACACACACACACACACACACACACACACACACATATTATGTTTCTTTCCTTGACGATCTTAGTTTTCAAGTTTAGATACTCGATTGTGTCTTTATATTAGTCTCTGCGTGATCCGATATGTATGGATATCGCATTGAGAAAAAAGATATTGTTTGATATTTATGATTGTAAAATAGTAAAATAATTATAGTTACTTATGTTTCACTTTTATAATTATTACTATTGTAATATTAATAATAATCATTTATACAAAAAAATATGTATAATTGGCATCGAAAATATAATTAACTACAATATTTCATATATTATAATAACTAAAATATTTAACTATAAATTATAAGTAAATTTTAGTAACTGCAATCATTTTTTCTCTGAGTGCATCTGGTCATTATTTATGAGAATGTCTGTTCATTTATAGTTTCTAATGTCCATTTCTAATGCTCCATCGTTTACCAAACCATATTGTTTACCAATTCGATTGTTCTTCTATTCATTCAAGCCTGACATGCTCGAAGTCTGTAATTCGCGTTGTACTCGAAAAAATTCATCCCAGTCG
>NW_017259252.1:583914-596995 GCF_001594045.1 Atta colombica
AAGGTCTGTATAATCGCTAAGGTCATATGCAAAGTGGCACCAATGTCATTTGTAATCGAAGAGTTTGCATGAAAATGGAAACTGTATAAAAGATACGAATTATATTAATTATATTAAATATTGTTTTTTATATTCTCAAATAGTTTTAAAACTCTTTATCTTTCCAGATTGCTTCGTTACGCTCTCTAATGTGTTCTTTAAAGGTATTCGTGAAGTCTTGAACTCGTTCAAAAACTATTCGATATTATTCTATTCTTTTCAACTGAACTTCTTGTAGTGTCCATCTCTTTCCTTCTTTATTCTCCAATGTAGAGAGAACAATAGAAAAGATAACGTTGCAAAAAGTTCAATTGAAAAGAACAGACCAATACTTTCTTTTTTTTCATCTTTTTTGTAAATTTTGCAATTGTATCAAAATAATGCTCATATAATTCGACGATTAAAAAAAAAGACGTGTGAGCCTAAAAGTTTCGTATGATTATTGGAAAATTTGAGTCAACACACTACACAAAGATTGCATCAGTTATGATTTAAAGTCAATCTTTAAGCTTCGTTTTTCTTACGAGACTTATCGAAAGGACGAGTCGTTTTACCTATCAACGTTACGATATTATAGTCGATTTTATCGAATAGATTTCTCCTTGACAGTTAATAATCAGATTTCGGAATGCCATCAGATACTGACAATGATTTTCACGTCAAAGAAATACAGGATATGGTCAATGTGATACAGAGGATGATCAAGGACGGTAAGCGAATAAATATCAAGAGTATGCGTCTCTACGTCCGACGTCATGCGAAAATTTACAAGAAAATTATATCTGCGTCTCGAAATTTTTTAGAAAAAAGAAGGAAGAAAATTTTAATCATCGATACAATTCGATACGTGTAATTCTGAAGATTGCTCGTTAATGTAGCATTAACTTTAATCTCGATTTAATTTACTTTTTATCTTGTTCTAATTCTTAGAATTAGAAAAAGATGAAGATAAATTGAACTAAGATAAAGTTAATATTGATAAAAATGGGTATTAGAATCTTATCAATGTTCTGAAACGAATGAGGGGGAAAAGGTCCTCATACTTGGTCCTTATATTGTTTGGACTCGGCAGCTTGGAGTTATCTTTTTTTTTCACTTCTTTCTCTCTCTCTTTCTCTCTCTCTTTCTTTCTTTCTTTCTTTCTCTTTCTCGTGAGAGATAAGAACTGTGCACGAGTTCTCTTGTGCGTGTACATATACGCATGGTTAACGTTTCTGTACGTCCATTTCTCCAAATAATATGCAGTGTGTTTACGCCCGATGTGCACGTGATGGCCTTGGAGGTCACGAGCGTTGCTGATTAACTCACTCTCATCGAAGAGTTATTCTCTTTTCAAGAGTATTTTGAAGACATGTTCTGCGATCTCGCAGACAGTGCGTTTTCTCGATATTTCAGACTCTCAGTACATGGAACAGAGTTCATTTCGAATTTCGGGATTTCATTGTTTTTGATTGATCATTCATTCTTCTAGAGGCATACCATACATATTCTCTTTCTCAGTCGCAAGCGATTGAGTGCAGATCAAGCCACGCAATGTTTTAAGCAGCGTGATGGCTCTTATCACAGTGACACTCAACTTGCAAAAAGCTACGTTGCTAATACACATATGTTAATGCGTACTATCGCGATAATACATACGTGAGAAAAAAGAAAAAGAGCTGCGCTTCTGACATCGTGCTTGATCTTTCAATCTGCCCTATTGGCGTTTAATAAGTAAAATAATTAGAGCTACATTAAATTCAATAGCTTTTACAATAGCTTCTAATCGAATTTTCAGTTTTTGTTAATAAATTTATTTATAATAAATTCAAAACCCACTCCTGTATAATCGGAGCTTCATTTTTTTTAAATAATCATCGTGATTTCCCCCTATAGAAATTTAATACTGATACTGGCCAATTAATTACTTATTTTCAGTATAAAAAATACTGTATTAAAAGTATATTTTAAATATATTTTTAAATAAAATATTGTATTAAAAGTATATTAAAAATATTTAATATATTTTTAATACTCAAAATAAATGATTAATTATTTAGCACTAACATTAAATTTCTATAAAGGCATAATCAGATTAGAGATTAAGATTAAGATTGAATTGAAATTTAACCAATCAAAAAGCAAATTTCACTAAACTTGAGATTAAATTTCTTTCTTCTGATTGGTTAAATACCAATCCAATCTCAATCTCAATCTAGCCTTAAGGGTTGTTGCGTGATAAAAATAATAGATACAAAACGTGATTCTTAGTTCTGGGGAATTTACAAAAAAAAAAATATTCATTTAGAAATTTTTTTGGATACGTACTTAGATAAATTTCATTTTAAAAGAATATCTTAGAAAGTTTTTAGCAAACGATATTCACGTCCATTTTTCCACTACCAATGTAAACTAACTTTAAATCTTTGTTCAATTTACTTTTAGCTTTTTCTAATCCTTGGAATTAAAAAAAAATAAAAAAGTAAGTTAAACTGAGAGATTAAAGTTAATTTATACTAGTACAAAAGAACATTAGTCTTTCTCGCCATAATCTTTCGCTATTCTCGTCCGACACTTCCGAAAATTTCAGAAAATACGAAGCCATTATCGAGGTAAATGAGGAAACAGCGATCGATTCCACGTGCATTCCGCAAAAACGGATTTTTACTTGTCGACGGTGCACATTTCGCCGAGGCCACGAATCAAATGATCACTTCGTGCAGGTATGAGAAATCGGAGACTAACTAGTGGATATAAGATTACGAAGAGGAAATGCATAAGCGCAAGTTTAGAAGATATTATGCATTGTCGCCGGACTGAAATATAGTCTTGATCATTTTTTTCCTTCGTCATAATGCTTCATAATTTTGATTTTTCTTAAGTGGCGTTCTATAATGAAATTTTAAGGCGTAAAACTTAAGAGGATCCTAAAAACAAAAGAAGTCATGCATAATGTAAGTAAGATTTAAGGTTCGTTTATATAAATATCGTACGACGGTCGTGGAGTCTTAAGTTATAAGAAACTAACCAAAGATTAATCCTGAAAAAGGATTTTCGAATTTGTTCGAATTTGAAAAAAAGAGAAAAGTAATTTTTATATAAAAATTACATAATTTAGACCCGATTGTACCAACGTTATTTTGATTTTAAGCGAAGTTTCAAAATCTCTTTTTCTTTTTTTAAAGCCAACAGAAAGACAGACAGAGAGAGAGAGAGAGAGAGAGAGAGAGAGAGAGAGAGAGAGAGAGAGAGAGTTTTAAGCCACGCCTAAAATTAAAATAACGTTGATGCATTCGGATCTTAGTCAGTAACATAGGCGACTTTAGGATTCCTTTAAGTTTTAAGCCCTATGCCGTAAGAAATTGACCAATCATTATCGATTATTCTTCTTACATTCGATTGCGATCGATCAATTTCTTATTGATTATAAAGAAACAAAGTAGTGATTATCTGGAGACAGTAGTATCTTGGCTCTAAGGGTGAAATTACACGGTGCGAAATAGGACTGCGGAATAGAGTATGTGTCATTGAAGCAACCAATCGCTATTTCGCACTTTTCCATCACGCAAGTTTTGTATGCTATGTTCACATGATGCGTCAGAGATATACCCAGCATAAATGTAATTTAAAAACTACTAACTTTGCTATAATTTGCTTATTAAAATGAAATATAATTTATTAAATTATAAAACAATTATCACTTGTAGTATTTTGTAATATTTTACAATTAATATTTACAATCTCATAACAATTTTTTGAACTACTTTAACGCATTTACTATCATTTTTTCACGTGTGAACAGAGTACGCTGAAATCGCACATAATATGTTATTGTTTTTGATCTTGATATCTATATTTATGCACTTAAATTTTGTTAATTTGCTTCATTTGTCTCAACATTACGCGATTTCATCATATCAATTAGCATCAAATTATTTTAAAATACGATGGTTTATTACAAGTTACCTCTCAAAATACGATGATTTATTACAAGATCACGGTTTAGATGCCTTTAAAGTTTAGGATATAACGACGCACTCTCTATTCCGCAACATCAAATGCGGAATAGCGCTGATTGATTGCTTCAATGACGTATTCTCTATTCCGCAGTGACATATTCTCTATTCCCTATTCCGCACCGTGTGCTTTCACCCAGGACACTCCTTTATGCAATTTGGTGAATTGCACCCATGTGTGCAATTGGCAAGCATCTCTCTCTGAATCTCCTCCACAAATAATGTCTTAAGATGCTAATACAGTCCTCGGATTGACTTATGACATCTTAAGACTGTACTTAAGTCTTAAATGCAAGAATCGACTATAAATACTAACCTGTTTCGCGTCGTAAAATTGATTTCTTTGTTTAACATACTTTATGTTTCTTTTTCTGTAAAAAAAGAAATCTAAAGTGTATTTTTTTTGAAAAACCTGCGAAGCAGTTGATTCTTACATTTAAAACTGTCTTAAGTACAGTATTAGTATCTTAAGATATTATTTAAGACGGTTTTAAAATAAAAACGGATTATTAGCGTTTTCGGTCCGACCGAGTTTGCACCAACTTGGGTTAGAAAATATTTCGCTATTAATGTTACACGCTCTATCAATAGGAGAGCACGAAACATCATTACTTCAATCAGGTTAGCGCAAACTCAGTCAGGCCGAAAACGCTACATGAATATCGCCTCCATGAATATATTTAGCGTTTTACAGTTGGCAGCCTTAGTCTCTTATCGACATTCGTAGACAGAGACGGCAGAGATTCAGAAATGCTTGCAAATCGTACATACCATGTTATCTCTTCCACCATGATTACTGCACTGGATCCAGATTATCGGATCTCAGTAATGATATAATATACCCCATACATGGGGCAAGTTGAACATTCTCGAGGGATAAGTTGAGCCACGAAGATAACCGTTTAATAAGGTTGTATAGTATTAAAAATATGAAAGTATTATGTGTATTAATTAAATTTTTATTAATTTCTTAAATATAATAATTTATAATACATATACTTTCTTTAAATATTTTAATTTATAACATTAGAAAAATTAAAAACTTTATTGTTTGTAATAATTAAATATAAAATATATGTTTTATCATTAACATAGAATAAAAATTATGACAAACACAGATTTCATTTAAGCAGCTTGACAATTTATAAGGTTAATGGGAAATTTCATATTTGGTCCAACAAGCTTCATATGATTGGTTGACTGATTCTTTTATAACTAAAAAAATAAAATAGCAATTTGAATATTAAAATTACTCTGATAACTTATATTTAAAAAAACACTGGTTTTTATTAATCGCTTCAATTATCACTTGAACCAAAAAGAATACTCATCTAATAATTTTACTCTTGATGCATAAAAATGAAAAAGTGTATGTGTTTGGCTGTTGACTGGGCATTGTTGATTTGATTGTTGCGTTGAGCGCAGCATGTCTTTGTCGTACCTTATGCAAGGATAGACATTCATATATATATTTATTTTAGTAATTTAGATATTTGTATTTGTTCAACTTGCCTCGCTCTATATTTTATACGCGATATTCCCTGACAAAAATAAGAAGTTTTATGTAATGTTTTTTTGGACACTTAAATGAACCGAATGTTTGGAGAAATTCATTGAGAGTAGAAATGCTCAGTAGAGTGTTCTCCGTAAGTGGAAATCCAAAATTGCTTCAGTGTTTGGAAAACATTTTGGAATTGAGAAAAGTGCTTTTTGGGCATCTCCAAGTTTGACAGTGAACTCTCTGCACGAAGGTGCATCAGCGTTTACTACCAATATAGCATAGGGAGCTTCCTTGGAGCTTCCCAGGAGTTCATAAAATTTTTGTAGCTTCATTTAAGCTTCAAAAAGAACTCCCCGGGAATTCCTATGTCCGTTTTTGAGAGTTTCTGGGAGCTTTATTTTGATTCGCAGGGAATTCTTTTTAAGCTCCCCGAGAACTCATTAAAATGAACTCTATCCCAGTCGACACAAACTGAAAGTAATATAATCTAAATATTATAATTTCGTACTTTACAGTATAAATGTAATATAACATATGGTGACGTTATGTTATTTTTAATTTGTCAACTGAGCTGAGAGCTTATTTAGTCGAATTTTGTAAGCTCCCCGGAAGTTCAGTAATATGAACTCCCTGGGAACTTAATCGCTTTGTACTGGGTGAGCATTACAGAACTTTCATGAAATGATATATACTGTATTTTATAAGTGTTCTGAAAGTGTTTTAAAAACCCACCACATTGGTGTTGTGTAAACGTTTTTATAAAGTTTAAACTCTCCTATAAACTCTCAAAAAATCATCATTGAACGGTTGTCAACGCTTTATAAAGCTTTCTTATTTTCGTCAAAGTTGTGGCCCACAAATTATTAACAATAAGCTGTGTAATTATATTAACAATTGTGATTGTTTTTCAACCAGTTAAAGCAAAGCAATCGGTGATTGATTTGCTGTGATTGGTTGAAAAATAATCGTCAATTGCTAATTGCACAATCGCTAGTGTACGCGATTACGGCTTTACGGTGTGAGATGCAGAGTGTAATATTTTTAAGTATTAAGAAAAATGAAACACTGTGTCTTCTTGTGAGCTCAAGAGCTTTATTCAGATATTACAGCAATGCACTGAGGCTGTGCATTGCTGTAATCAATCAAAATCTCACTACAAATGCTTTGAAGCATTTGATGGACCAATTAGAAAACAGAATTTTACAAACTGAGTTAAAAAAGGTTTCAAAGCATTTGCAGCATCGCGTTGATCGTACCTTGAGTCGAAGATTTATTCACTACGAGTCTGACAAGAACTGAGCTTGCACTGATTGTGAAAAGTGTTTGGTATTTGTAATTTTATAATTGCATAATATAATAATTATGATTAGGGGGGAACGTTGTGGTTAAATTTTAATAGATAAACATTTTTAAAAATAATTGTTAACGAAACACCTAAACAATCATATATACATATATCATATATACATATATTATTATATACATATATTATATTAAATATATATGCATTAAAAAATTTGGAATGCGTTGTAAAGACTTGTTAAAATATGGGATCGTCCCTCACAATGTGGGTTGATCACTAATAAGTGTGAGAATTTTTTTTACCAGAGAAGTTATTGCAAATTATCCAGGAAGTTACGAGAAATATAGGAGAATCCTCGAGAACATGTACAATCTGAAGATTTCATGATATTCCACGTGAGGCGTGTTGTGTTAGTCATATTTTCTTTCCATGTTTTTTTATCACACTCAACAATTTTACTGGACGCCATCCAATGGGCGGCGTAGAATGAGAAAGATGAAAAGAAAGGAAAAGAGAGTACAGAAAGTGCAGGTATAAGCTAGAGATCCTCTAATAGATCTCTAACTAGTCTAGTATAAGCGAAGCGAGCACACGTGTGCTTACGATATGAGCAGCTGTGAGTGCTGTGTAACGTTGTTGAGTATAAGTGTAGCTGTAGCCGGTATTTTACGTTGATGTATACGCCGATAGTATACGTTTACAAATATGGTATACAGTATGGACGCCTTGTCGGCTTCGTGATGTTTACGCGTGACGTATTGTATATATCCCACATGCTTTTCCACAGTAAATATGTCTCGCTGTACGTAAGTACGTTCCTAATTTCGACGAATATTCATACTGTTCATCGAAGTACTACCCGAAAGATTGCCTCTTCGCGAATGGGCTCGACTCTAAATCGATCGACAAGGAATGCTTTATCGATTTCCGAGGTTAATCATGGGATTTCTGTGCGCGCGCGTATGCACTTCTTACGTCTGGTTTGTCCCGATTGTTCTACTTTTTTCCTTTTCTCTTCCAATTCCCGAATTTATTCGTTTTACATTTAGACACATGGGTGAAAGAGATATTTTATTCATGCTGCTACATTAATTTAGTGTGCCTTTAATGTTAATGAATATTTAATTTTTAATACTCTCTAAACATACATTGTTGAGTAGGAAATTATAATATTGATATAGTATTACTATTTGTGTTATATGTAATTATACTTGTTGACTTTCAGGTCACATTTTCAAAAATCCAGAAGTAGTTAACATTATCCTAGAACCTGGTATATGGTAAGTTTATAATTTCTATATACAGTTTGTATGTTTATTTGTTTATCTGAATAATAAAATAGAAATTTCTTTTCAGTTCTAAGGATGAGGAGGTGGACAATGATTGCGTAGTAAGAGCGCGCGGTCTTCCTTGGCAATCTTCAGATCAAGACATTGCCAAGTTTTTTCGTGGGCTAAATGTCGCAAAGTAAGTGATCTCTTTGAAATACATAAAGTAAAATCAATCATAGGACTATTAGGAATTTTGAGTAAAATAAGTTAATTTTTCTATCTTGATATTTATGCACAAGCCACGTGGATCTATGTGAAGCAGGTAACTGAGATAGCCATATATTTCTATAACGCACTTAGATGCACAGGATCTGTCATTCTAGTTTCTCCTCTGTGACATAACACATAAGTGCAAGATATATAATATATATATTTTTTTTTCTTCAGTGTGTGTGTGTGTGTGTGTGTGTGTGTGTGTGTGTGTGTGTGTGAGGAAACTTTTCTGCTCGCTTATTAGTTGTTGTATATATAATAGTGATGGAGCATTATATTTGGAATTGTGGATCTTGTATGTGGATCTTGTATGGATTTAATTCTGAACATTATATTTCTTGTAGAGTGTCCTTAATTCTTCGTCGGCTAAGTTGGACTTTAAAGGCAGAATCAATTTTTCGATTGTGAATGCTGATAGATAAATTTATTATAAATCTGTAAAAAATAAGTAAAATGCAATCTGACTTCTACGATAGTAATTTGTTAAAACTTTTACAAGTATGCAACAATTTTTTCAGATTTTTGTACAGTTCAAAATAGTATAAAAATCTGCAGCATTAAAAACAAATTGCTGCAAGATTTTTGAAGAATGTGCAAAATTTCATACTGCCGATGAAGAGTTAATAATCATTATATCTACGAATTCTTTAATTACAAATAGAAGATCACTGTTCACTGGTCACTGTTTAATGATATACGCTAACAATGATGTAATAACTTTTTTAGGGGTGGTGTAGCTCTTTGTTTAAGTCCTATGGGAAGGCGTAACGGCGAGGCATTGGTACGGTTTATTAATAAAGAACACAGAGATATGGCGCTGAAGCGGCATAAACATCATATGGGTACACGATACATAGAGGTTTACAAGGCCTCCGGAGAGGATTTTGTTGGCGTTGCTGGTGGTACAAGCGGGGAAGCACACGCTTTTCTGTCACGCGGGGCTCAAGTCATCGTTAGAATGAGGGGCTTGCCCTACGATTGTGTTGCTAAACAAGTGGTACATAATCATTTAATGAACTAAAATCCTACTTGTGTATACGATAACTAGACAGCTTTTCGATTGTATATCGTCCATTGTTTTGTCATTGTATATATTATCAGTAATGTTCTCTTAGCTGGAATTTTTTCAATCTGGACAAAAACCATGCCAAGTGTTGGATGGTGAGGATGGTGTGCTATTTGTAAAGAAGCCAGACGGTAGAGCAACAGGTGACGCCTTCGTATTATTTGCGAAAGAAGAGGATGCGGTGAAAGCCTTGAGCAAGCACAGAGACTGTATCGGCAGCCGTTACATAGAACTTTTTCGAAGTACAACCGCGGAAGTGCAACAGGTAAATTTGAGCGTAAAACTTATGAAGAAACATGTTGTATGTTTTTCAAATTTTGATGTTGTTATATATAGGTCCTAAATAGGGCGACAGATCCGAAACAAGTAATTTTACCACCACCACCTATCGCGCAACTTCCACCCTTACTTCCTCAACATATCATAACGTCCGGTACGCGCAAAGATTGTGTGAGACTTCGTGGTTTGCCGTATGAAGCACTTGTCGAACACATTTTGGAATTTATGGGAGAACATTCTAAAAATATCGTCTATCAGGGTGTTCATATGGTATACAATGCTCAGGTAAATGCATCGGTTAAACATATAGGAAGCGCAAGAAATATTATACCATTTAATTATTTAAATTTTAGATTTTGATAGTCTCAATTCTATATCAATTCTGTTAAAATAATTCTGTTAAATTCTGCTAAAAATAAATGTACATGGGTCATTTGATAAATTTCCATGAAATGGCATTACAATCCATTTGACACGACATCTCGAAAGATCCACTCTTCGAACCCCTTCAAAACATATTTCAACCAGAAAGGACGCATGGTTCACGTTTGGTAGTCATTTGAAGCGAGATTGGCGCGCAAAAAAGTGCTCTTCCATCAAGACAACGCGTCGTCCCACAAGTCGACCGTTGCAATGACAAAACTACGAATTGGATTATGAATTGATTCCTCATCCATCCTATTCTCCGGATTTGGCCCCATGTGACTTCTTTCTGTTCCCAAAAACTTGGCTCGGTGGGAAGAAATTCTCGTTAAATGAGAAAGTCATTGTTGCCATCAATGAGTATTTTGCAGACTTTGAGACAGCCTACTTCAAATGATTACCAAATGTGAACCATGCGTCCTTTCTGGCTGAAATTTGGCCTGAAGGGGTTCGAAGAGTGGATCTTTCGAGATGTCGCGTCATCAAATGGATTGTAGCGCCATTTCATGGAAATTTATCAAACTTATCAAACGACCCACGTATTATATACTTAAACTAGGTGATATGACGTTTCATTTTATTTCTATGTTAGATTAATTTTTTTTTTTTTCAAAATAAGTAAAAAATGTAAGTCGACTGGATGATAGTATGTAAAACTTGTGTATTAACAATAGTTTATATTATTAACAATAGTTGTCAATTCAGACAATAGTTTCAATCACAATTTCGTCTTTTTTTCTAATTTTTAATTGTGGAACCACCAGGGTCAACCGTCTGGCGAGGCATTTATTCAAATGGACAGCGAGGCATCGGCATACGCATGCGCGACACAGCGGCATCATCGATACATGATCTATGGCAAGAAGCAGCGATACATCGAAGTATTCCAGTGCAGCGGCGACGACATGAATCTGGTATTGACAGGTGCGGTAACACCGCCGTCGACCAAGGCACTACTATCACCCGGTACGTTGACCACACAGTCCCCCGCGACCTTGACACATCCGCCTGCGCCAACACCGGTGCCGGTACCGGTACCAACCGCGCAGCCGCCGCCGCCTCCATCACCCTTGTGGGACATTCACGCTCTGGTACAGGCCCAAGCCGCTCAGGCCGTTCAGGCGCAGGCTCAGGTGGCGCAAGCGCAAGCCGCCCAGGCGCAAGCTATCAGGAATCAAGACCTATGGTTGATGGCCTTGGCATCGAATCCGTCTCCTACCTCAACTACTCATTCACCCACTTCGGCAGTCGCCGCCGCTGCCGCTGCCGCCGCCGCTACGAGCAAATCCCTAGCTTTACCAGGTCCGAATCCAGTAGTTCAGACAGCCCAACTCCCCTACGCGGTAGCACCCCCGGCAGCTGCAGCAGCTGCTGTTGCGGCCGCTGCGGCTCTTCATGCACCACCAACAACTCCGGCAGCAGCGGCGGCGGCCGCGGCGGCTGCGGCGGCTACGCCATTTTTGCTCTTTAACGTTCCCCATCATTCCCGTATTCCTATTCTGCGGGCACCGGCGCCACATGGGCTGTTAACGCCTATCATGCCCACCGCGCCAACCTTGAACCCGGCCGCGATAATGGGTCTGAAGCGAACGTGGGACGCTGCTTTCCCCGCTGACGCGACAGCGGGTACCGTTGCTGCAAAACGTACTTGGCATACACCGGCAGCGGCGTTTCACGCGCCAGCTCCGACCGCGGCTCCAGGCTTGCCTTACCCAGCTCAGTTTTATCCCCAGATCTGATGCGTTGCTGCATCAATCTCTAGTTTCGTTTTATAGACTCTTCCTTGAGTTCCATGCAAGAAAAATGAAAACATTTGCCTCGATTTCTCCATTAAACGAGTAAGAATTTGTTATTCGCGTGGAAATACGTATGCTACGCGGGAATCGCCGTGTTACCGACAATACGACTTACTTTTAACGGATTTATGTACATTCTTAGCGAGTAAGCGTTGTAATTATTCGCGATATCTACGACATTCCGTTTCATATTCCATGCAAGTCTGGCAGAACGTCATTTACAACGTTTGCCCAGTTGATAAAATGTACCTAATGTTTAGGAATGCTTGGTACAAATTCGGGCGTTACTTACACGACGGTACTTAACTCACAAGACGGTTTATTTTTCTTATCCTAATGCATTTAAGCAGCAAGTTTAATCTTGGTAAGCATGTTAATTGTACTGATAGTGGTATATAAAATTCCATTTAGCGTGCGTACATGTTCTTTCATAATCGCGTGTTCACGAAGTACTTGTGGAAGATCGTGCAGAAAACGCTCTTCTATGTGAGCGTAACGAAGTGCCTTATTTAATGCAATGTGAACACGAAGTACTTTGTCTAGTTCTCGGAATTCTATGATCTACGCGCTCCTTTTTATATATCCTTACACACACACACACACACACACACACACACACACACACACACACACGCGCGCGCGCACGCACGCACGCACGCACGCACGCACGCACGCACGCGCGCGCGGATCAGGATCTGATAAGTTTTGACAAAGCGCTCATATGCAGATAAAGCGGACTAAATTGAGTCGAAAAGTCTTTTGCAATTTTCGCAAAAATAAACGTGATATTAATTTCTAGATTGTTGAATAAGAGAATGAAATTGACGTATAAAACAACTTTAAGATTTTTTTCAGAGTTTTTTATAAAATATTTTAAAGATTTTTTTTAAAAAACTCAAAGATATTTAAAAATTTTTTTATACGATAATTTTAAACATTCTGCTCATTGGGTAACTAACAAAAAATTATGAAAATTGCAAAATAGGATTTTTTGATTCAGTTTAATCCGCTCTATTTATACAAGAGCGTTTTGTCAAAACTTACTGGACACTCTATATATGTACTATACATATATACATAGATATGTGTGTGTGTGTGTGTGTGTGTGTGTGTGTGTGTGTGTGTGTGTGTGTGT
>NW_017259252.1:597340-599030 GCF_001594045.1 Atta colombica
TATATATATATATATATAAATGGTTTATATATTTTGCTAAAAATATTTTATTAAGCTAAGTGTAAAATGGACATTCCATCCAATGTTATATATTCTAAAGTTTTAATTCGAATGTATAGTAGATTCTTTTATACGTGGCATCTATTACACGCATGTATGTTACAATCTATGTGTAAATAAAATTTCGTCATTAATTATTTGCGAACAAATTTGTTCGCATTCTTAATTGGCTTTATCGCTGATCTATCTTTCTCTCTTTCCTGTCAATCTTTCTCTCAAGGATTGTAACATACAAGCTTTGATTTAAACTAGAATGTTAATATATGTGAATAATATAATATAAATCATAAATTTCTATAACAAAGCACACACAAAATTCATTTTGCTCTGTTACTTTATACTCGGGGAAAATCGTACATACACACTTTCGTATCGCCATAGCGTTCATTGCATTTAGTACAGTATCGTTAATAATCACGCCCTTACACGGATGTGATCCAACACTAATTCTATCATATGTAACGGATAATATCTTAGTATACCGAATATGTGCATTAATAATTAGACTTTTGGTTTTGGAGAGTATTCGATAACGTGGGGCAACGAAGAGAAAAAGCGGAATTAAAAACACTACCGTCTCTATATACGCTCTCGCGGCTTGTGATTTAACTGTGGTGTCGGCGTATTACTCTTTCAAAGCTGGCTTACGGCCTAATATCTTTTGTGATAGTGTAGTTGGTGAAATCATACACTGAGACGGACACATAGGTTGGATAGATAGATTAGTGTACCAGGGAATCGAGCATCGGCTTATTGAAAGAATGCAGCTCGCCGACCTTATTCTTGTAAAGGCAGCCAAATATCTCACACACTGCCATGCCAATTAAACGGGCTTCCACTGTTTGCAATGAACCGCGGGAGCGGAGAAGAGAGCCAGTTCTCTCTCTCACGAAGCCGATCTTGATTCTAATACATGGATCGCGAAGTGTTGTTTATGATAATTTCATTTCTTCCTCTTGCCACGGTTTTTTTAAATATACATATATACATGTGTGTGTTGTGTGTGTGTGTGTGTGTGTATGTGTGTGTGTGTGTGCGCGCGTGCGTGCGCGCGCGCGTGTGTATGTATGTATGTGTGTGTGTTTTGTTAGAATATTGAAAAACATTTATAGCTAGACACAAACACGAGACTGTTATGATTAGTGCTTCGCGGCTCAACGGGTATGTGAAACGATTTGGTTTGCATGTCATGTGATTTCGTGGAAGGATACGTAACTTTCCTCAGGCCGCGTACCTATGTTTCGCGAACGATTGTGTAACAGACCCGATCTTTTTTCTTTCTTTTTTTTCTTTTTAATCCCTCGTACACGGTTATATATATTATAGCCGGTCAACTGTCTTTTCGGGCATTGTATTTCATTAAATAAAAAAAAGAGATGTCTCACGTTCCTATTTTTTCCAAGCCAATAAGTTTTCTGTTAATTTTCCTTTTTTCAATGCGTGATCCTATTATAATTATCTTATGCAGTGTAACTTTCTTTTATGCTATATAAGGGCTACCATAGACAAAAGACAAACTTAAATCAATGAGCCAATCAGGATATTGTTTTAGATCTAAAGCAATATCCTGATTGGCTCATTGGTTTAAATTTACGCTTAAGGTTATTGTTATGGAATTTTATATATATAT
>NW_017259252.1:599130-603978 GCF_001594045.1 Atta colombica
AACTTTACTGTTATTTTTATTTTCATTAGATTATGTAGATCTAAAGTAATATCCTAATTGGCCTATTGATTTATAAGTTAATAATTTATGTCTTACTGTTATTGTTACGGAATTTTATCTGTTGTAGCCCTAACAATAGCATTACCATACAAAACCAATAGTGAATGTCTTAATATAATCTCACATGGAAATGCAATCACGTGTTCTTTTTTTTATTTTAATAAGTTTCGAATATTAAATTATTAAAGTATAGAAAAAATAAGAGATGTACTTTTTTTTATAATCGTTTTTCCATTAAGGAAATCCTTCTTTTAAAAAATGAATTTTTTCTTTCTCAGTGAATATTGTTTAAATTAGAAATCTTATATCAGAATCTGGTTACAGGTGCTTTCATGAAAATCCTATGAGGGAGAAAAATGCATGTATACATTTTTTTTCTGTATTATCTCACTTTAACATATATACTGTGTCATTCTATAACTTTAATTGTAGCCTATTGAAATTGGAGAAGAACACTTGATTATGCTTCCTTCTCAGCTGTCGTAGCTCTCTATCCATCCTGTCATAGTATCTGCAGCAAAGTAACTGTTATTACACATTCTCTATCCGATTTTTATTATTTATAATATAACTGTTCGAGAAGATAATTTATTTTGAACATGATTGAAAGCCATTTGAAAAAAAAGGAAAAAGAAAGAAGAAACGAATATCGGGTATATTTACACGGTAAATGATCGTTTGTTTAATCTCAGGATGCTTGGTGAGATAATGGCGATATGCACGTTAATTATGATTTTGCGGGCTAAAAAATGAAAAACGTTATTAATTGTCAGAAAATATAAAAATTTTCGCAGCGAAGACGATGTGATTATCTGCCGATCCGAATCAACGTCCTGGGATTAAGGAACCTGGAGGACATGCATCTCTCTGACATCTTTAAAAGAGACTATATCTCCTGATTCAGTTGTAGCATTAATTGATATCATAGAGATAGTGAAACATGGCGAGATGACGCGAAATGGACAGATGTTGATCACCGTTTGTCACGCGAATGTATCTTATATCACGTGAACCATGATATAAGAATATTAGGTATACATTTTATACATTCATGACCAATTGGACTAATCAGAAATTTACTACCAATTACAATTAGTCTCAAATTATATTGCGCGTAATGTTATACCTGGCATTCTTACATTATGACGGGGATCATTATATGATGGATGACGAGAAGTGCGATAAGAACACAGAGCGCCGAAACATTGGTCGCTTTTTGCGTCGTTTCCATAGGGGTGCATCTCGGAGTGTTCTAGCACAAATGTATACTGCTGGTCATTAAAATTGTAATATCAAAATATATATCAAAATATGTCAAGTGATATATATTTATATGATAGATTATTTATGATACATGGAGTTTAAAATTACAGCTTGGTATTTTTATTAGAAGTATATTTTTATATTCTATCATATGATCTATCCATTCTGTAAATTTCAATATTTCAATACATTTTTTCCATTGTAATTTCAATGACCAACAGTGTGCCGAGAGCGTGAAGATGTCCTAGCGAGATGATACATGAGCTTAAAGAAAGCTCATCATCTCCATGTCTTCATTTCCGTCAACATTTTCCTCCTCAAGAGTTCTTTCTTTTTTTTTCCCTCTATCCCACCCTCTCCTCCCAAGAAGCATAGGACACGCTCGCGGTATATACGTTCCATGCATACGCACACTCATACATACACACGCGATATAATCTCTTTCTTTTTTTATCTCCTTATTATACACTTTCTGTATATCGACGATTTTTATATCGACGGTGAAAACGATCATGTTTAATAAATGTGCCTTGTGGATATATATATCTTTTTGCTTGCCGGGTTGGTGGACTCTTATCCTGATTATATTACGTTGCCCGGTGGTTGCACTCTTCGCGTCCGATCCCTTTGCGCCGTCTCGCTCTCCGCACTTCTCTGGAGCGAGACGAAGCGTTACTTGTAAGTGATAGAGTATGTGAGGAGGATATGGCTTTTCTTTAAAACGCAAAGTTCGAAACTTCCGAAAGATCTTGTTGGAATAGAAATTGAAGATTGCAACCACCGCGTATCTTGTTACGTTCTATACATTTTTTTTTCATTGGGCTCACAGGTATCTTTGGTATATCTACAAGTCAAGTTGGAGATTTCTGTGTCGTAACTCTTAGCTCTCTTTCTCTCATTCGTCCTCCTTGTTTTTTGTTCTGTTTTTCTTTTGCGTAAAATTCTCTCTCTCTCTCTCCCCCCCCCCTCCTTCCCCCCTTTCTGTCCATTTTTTTGACCTTTTTATCCGTGAATTTTCTCTTCTTTCTATCTCCACTTAAAAGACTGATCTCTGAGGCCGGTTCATAATTGGTTCTTACATTTAAGACCGTCTTAAGATGTTATAAGTCAATCACAGAACCGTATTAACATCTTATTTTTTATTACTTAAGACAACATTACTTAAGACGATTTTAAAATAAGATCGTCCGACTATTCTCCTCTCTCATTTCGTGATTACTCACTTTTTCAAGATGTTGAG
Organism: Atta colombica; assembly: GCF_001594045.1. Classification (NCBI taxonomy): domain Eukaryota; kingdom Metazoa; phylum Arthropoda; class Insecta; order Hymenoptera; family Formicidae; genus Atta; species Atta colombica. Next base: position 601,694 of record NW_017259252.1, read on the forward strand.
AGACATTTATTCAAGTTAAATACTATCAAAAAGTTATTCTTCAATGTGGCCAATACTTACAAGTCGTTGCTTTTTGCTATGCCGATCATTCCAGCGGCCTATTAGAGACTAGTTAATAAATCTATTTATTCCTCCCATTGTGTTACACGTTTCCGCCTGCAAATGGCCCAATGCGATATGAATCCACGTTTTTTTTCTTCAAATTGTGCGAAATGACAGCCTGCCATTCGTATCATGTTTTTGCTCAAACCTATTTGCCTCAAATCATGGAACATGGAATAACTTTAAAATAATTGCTGTATGTGATTTATTTATTTTTCAGACTCTTTTAAATATCTAAGGAAGATAAATGATACGCACGTGGGCTGTACTTTTGTTACAAAAAGGCGCACGCAAAAAGGCTTTTTCGCTAGGCAAAAAAGAGAAGAGCACGAGAGAGAGAGAGAGAGAGAGAGAGAGAGAGAGAGAGAGAGAGAGAGAGAGAAGGGAGTGAAAGAGAGAAAGGAAGGAAAGGGGAGAGAAAAAGAGAGTGAGAATCTGCGTGTATCTGGTGATTTGGCAGAGGGGCGAAATCGCAAGTTGCTGCATTACATATTATATATATATATATAAAAAGATATACATTATACATCGTGTTACAATGGTGCAGTGTCGATTGCTGTTATGGTAGCGGGACCTACAAATACTAACTTCTGTGCTTCCAGGTAGGCCAAGTCCAAATCATTATTCCTTTGGATAACTGCATTCTTTGTACGTTTTGGGCACGCGCGAGCTTATTTTTCGCAAAGTTTTAAAGTAGTTTTTATAATACTTTTAAAACAATGAAAAGGATTATTTTTGATTGTTATCAGGTATGTATGTAGAATTGGATCGTCGCGCTGCGTCGCAGCGCCGATCAAATACTTAATATATGTGCATAAAATACATGTCTAACAGAATGTTTGCTCAAACCGTACTAAGATCAATCTAATTGAAAGTGAAATCGTGCAGCGTACAAAGATCTTAGTGGTTGTTTCATTAAAAAAAGAAAAAAACAGGTATCTCACTAATTCACTTTCATAGTGCGAAACACGCTGTTGAATATGGTCGACTGTATACTGGCGCATTACTAAATGAGAAACGCTTTGTGTGCTTCTAGAAACATCTCTGCGGATCTGCACGATGTCACTCGTCGTAATTATGGAGTGGTTACATAGTGGGCGCTCTTCTTTACGTTTGTACATACATAACGGACGATCGTGGGTACTGCGAGTCCCTTTTTTTTTCTATCAACGATACGTTAAGTTCGAATCCGCGATATTACAAACTATAAGAGATAACTGACTTCAAATCGTGATTATAAAGGTCAAAAAAAGAAATCCGTGAATCGCAGTAGATTCTACAAGCACGATTGCTTTTTTTCATCTGCGTTGATCTAATTAAGCTGCCCGGATCATTTCGATCGAACATTGATTGTCGTCCTTTTTCTTTCTTTCTTAGGGGGCACAATGTTGCCACCACCACCTGTGGCGATATTTCCGCCTGCAGCCGCAATGCTGTCCCGTGGCCCGCCGCAATTTGCAACGCCATATCCGCCACCCATTTTTTACTGGCCTTACCCTTCACCGCCGGTTAGCCCGACTAATTATTACACCCCCGCAAACGTCGGCGGTATCGCACCCATTCCTCAGCAAGCTGCTCTGGTGAGTAAATCCTCGTGTCTTTTTGAAATAAATCTTGTTCTTTCTTGTGCAGCCCCATCATTTATCTAGTCTTTTTTTTATAAATAATTCCAATGGAAATGTGTGAATTGTATATTCAGTATTTAGAAACTAAAATTAAACATTTTTTATATGTATACATTGTATGATATCGAAGATCAATAAGGAATCGAATTTGTATTTTATAGCGTTGTATCTTCACTTCTATCATTTAATATAATTCTTTTGTAAGTAGTGTTTATTACTTAACTTTATTAATTTAATAAGAATTTCTAGACTCAGAATTCTTTAGTTCTATAATTGTTTGAATTTTAATTGAGCCTTTGGTTCTATATGATTTTAATTAAAATTAAAATTAAAATTAAAATTAATTATTAAAAACTTCCAAAATGGAGATTCAAACAGTTAATGTTGTGTTTTTTAGGATAAGACACTACACGTCCAGCTCGTATTAACTTATTGTTAATTCTATATATATTACTCGCATAGAATATTTGTGATATTCTAAAATTATTTCAATTTTCATTATAATCTCTTTGATGTTTACAATTAAATAAAGATTGATAATATTCTATATATATCCTT
>NW_017259252.1:604078-608078 GCF_001594045.1 Atta colombica
ATCACATATTGTGTGAATGCAGTTAGCGCCAGCAGAATGTCTGCAATTAGCACCCGGGGCAACGACGCTGCCGACAACCACGACCACGGGACCTGACGCGCGTATCGAGGCGTATCTACCACGAGTGGAGTTGGATAAACGCATGACGGCGTTGCCTCCACCACAGACCGATTGCAATTCTTTCGTTGAGGTTTTCATGGTTTGATCATCTCAGCGGATCCTCTTGCCTGGCCCAGTTCCTTGCCTCCTAGACGCGATCCCAAATTGGTGAGATGAGTGATCGATATTTAGGACCAGCTAAAACGTGGAATTGCGTGATTCAAGGGAAAAAAGATGATTCAAGGGTAATCCTTGAGAGAACGGTCCTCGTTGTTGTCTTTATCGACGTCAATGAGGCTTAACGATATTTTTTATTTTTTGAACGCATCGTACGTAGATATAGACAAGGCAAAGTGCAAATGTAAAGGTGTAATTTTTCTTCTACGCGTTTTTCCAAAGGAAATCATTTCTTTCGTAAATTTTCGACGCGCCGCCATAGCGGTGCGTTTCTTTCTAGTCTAGAGATAGATAGAAGCCGTTGTGGCGCGATATACAGCGGTGTCGTTTCTTTCTCGTCGTTTGTTCCGAATTTTCCCTCTCTTGGAATGAGACGAACCGTATATCACATTCTCCTCCTTTTAAGAGTCATGACACAGAAAAACGTAAGGCAATATGACATAAGCAATAAGCAAATCAACCAATTTGAATAGACATCTTACTCTTATGGTAATAAGCAATAATAGAGCCAAAATGTTGATTTGCTTACTGTTTACATCTAATTGCTTAAGTTTTTTGTTCATCATAATCTTAATTTTCCTCTCTTTTTTTTTTTATGTATTTTATTCCTTTACTATGTTACATTCTTATCATTTCCCATTGCAATGACGGCAATTGGAAACTTCGCGTACTTTTACCCGCGTCGAGTTGAAAAAGCTTGCGGGAATAGATATATATGAGCAACCGAGTCGAACACGTCTCGGATTATATACAAGATAAACAAATTACCCATTAAATAGATTGTAAATAATACTTATATTTATCGTTATAAGCGATTGTATCGGACAATAAAGATGTAGTCCGTGCCGCGCATTCGCTTTTGCAATTAAATGCGTCTTGATTTGTATCAGATATGCCATGGTTGATATTTAGAATCGACATTACATACGGGCTATGTTTCATTAATTTTTTTCTTTCAAATTTTACATACGATATTTTATGAATATTATTTAATTTAATTTTTAACGTTTTAAAATGAAAATTAATATATACATAATGCATACACAACATGTGTGTGTGTGTGTGTGTGTGTGTGTGTGTGTGTATTGTAAGCTATGTCTCAAAATTGATTGACTGCCTATACTGATAATCTAGTGCACATAACATAAACTGTAGCATTTTCAGCATTGGCAGTAAATTTGGAACGCAGCCATAGGTGTATGTATATTTGTCAGTCATTTGTCATTTGGTTATAAATTGTTAAATTCGTGTCGCGCTTTCTTTTAGTTTTCCTTTTTTTTTTTTAAGTGCGTGTTCTCAATGTTTTTCAGTAGACGATTATTAAATGATAACGGCGTTTATTTCCTACGTTAAAACAGCAAATATTACAAAAGTCTTCCGTTAGACTCTCGCTTCTTCTCCCGAGAGCGAATTTCGCTATTTCATTTTGTCCGTTCATTAATCTGCGTTTGTTCTATTCATCTAGAAATATATCAACATATATAAATCAATAATCATGTATTGATTATTGTATGATCAGCATGTATTGTATTACGCTAGCGTTATAGTTTGATAGTGTTTGATATGATATGTGTAGGAGTATGTAGATAAGTAAATATCTTTCGAATTTAAGTTAAAGATCCAATCGCGACAGATTTAGCCGCCTATATAGCTCAATTACATGATTTCGAATTTGCGGATACAAGTCTGATTAAATTGACACTTTGCCGGGGCCGGTGGAATTTTATTGTTTTTCTTTCCTGCCTTTCGGAAAGTGATAATTGCGATATTAATTGTCAAGATTCAATTAGTACATCGACTTGCTTGTTAAAGTTATTAGCAAACAATCCGCATCCAAATAGTCAGACTCATTGGATCGTACGAATAAAGACGAAGGTTCTTAGCAGACGGTAATAAAAAGAAAAATATTTATTTTTTTAGAAAGGCCAAAGAAAATGAACTCTTACTATGTGAAGTATTATTTGCTTCAGTGAAGTCTGCAATACTTGCTGGGAAAGCATTTCAAGGTGGATAAAATTGTAACATACAATTTATTTCGTGATGAAAGTGATGATGAAGAAAAGAAATCTTCTCATATCATTTTCTATAATTTATACTTATAGCTTTTTCAATTCTCTCTCTTTCCTTCCCTTTTCTCCCTTTTTCCTTCTTTTCTTTCCTTCTTTTTCTTCCCCTTTCGCCCCTCACACACACGCACGCATGCACGCACCCACACCCCCCCCCCCCCCCCCCACACACACACACACACACACACACACAAATGATGCATGCTTCATTAGGAACCAGAAAACTAGCAACTAAAAAAATATATAATTTTATAAATGATATTGCTTTAGCTTGTGGCGATTGTGGCGCACAGCGTAGCGACTGCCCTCTATGCTAAAGATCCAGGATTCAAATCCATCCAAAACATCAAATTTTATTTGATTGCCTCTCGAAAGGCAATGGCAAATTCTCTCCGAGAATTTCTTTGCCATCGCCGTTCGGATTTGACGTTAAAAATTGTAGGTTTTATATATCAGTGGATGTACAGTGTACATTCGCCAATACGCATAGCGAATGATAAGCGTGGCGTTTTGATGCCAAACTCTTTCCTTCCAAAGACCATGCAAAAAGTTAAAAGAGGCCGATATCCAGCAGTGGATGAAATCAGGCTGATATAGATAGATTTCTTTAATTGCTTTAAAAAAATAGCTTTAAAAAAAAATTTTTAGAATTATATATTTTTTAGCTGCTATTTTTTTTAGTTTATTGGTTATTAGTAAAAAGCATTTTGTAATCAGGCCTAAATGATCGCTAATATATGCTTTATGTGCCTTCGCTTCTGTTCTCTTGCCTTGGCGTTTTTATCCGTGCGGTCCATTCTGCTTCGCTCAAACGTAACGACAGTGAACGAGATTGCGCGCGATTGGTTCGTCTGAGACGCAATTCCGTAATTGTCTTTATATGCCTACCGATAGTTATCGGTGTCGCGCAGATATTTTATATGATGAAAAAGCTGCACAACGAGAACTGATAACTGTAGACGTATAAAACAGTTTATGGAATCGCGCCCCTGGTGCGTGTGATTCCTTCTCGCTTCTTTTCCTTAGTCCATTACAATTTTGCGACTTTAGCATGTACTTTGACGATCCAATTCAAGCGTAACTTGAAGAATTTTTCATTGGCAGAACTGTGCGCACTCAGTGCACTTTAAAACCGCTGTACACAAATCGACATAAAGACATAAAGACATATATTTAATAAAAATATTAAAACAAATTAAACCGCAAACAATACATTTTATTGTGCTTTATTTAATAAAATATACATTAAGTATTTTATGAATTGAGATGTCTCACTGTTCCATTCAGATGAAATTAGTATACAACGGCTTTGTACAGTGCATACCAATGGAAAACACTATTAAGAATTAAGGTATAACTGCCGCGACTCTGCAATTCGAATACAGCCTCCGCATCTCGCTCATTCGTACTGTCGTTACTGTACGTATGATCATGCACGACTGGTGCAATAGTTAATAATTGTTTCGTGGACTAATTCGTGCAATAGAGATCAAGCAGGTGCGCCTCCGGTGCTGAGGAACGCTAAAATGGCTCGAATCGACGTCTGGTTTGACCAATGTAGAGACTTTGCCGAGCGAATACTTATAATTTTCTTCACTATAATGTTGACATATTATATATTTACTATGCATAGTTAATACGATATATATATATATATA
>NW_017259252.1:608178-614927 GCF_001594045.1 Atta colombica
AAAAACTTAATGCAAAGAATTGCAAAATGGTTCACTCAGTTTTTAATCAGGAATAGTGCTATATATATATATAGTGTTTTTTAAAATACGTCTTGTATATGTATTAATGTATACAATAGATAAAAGAAAACTGTAGATAATTTCTCTTGCGAATAATTTGTCTGTCAATAAAATCAGGTGCAATACCTGATTTATTTGAGCTTGCACTGCGCATCGATACTGATAATTAATCAAGTTATTTTTATTCGTTTTATTGCGTTTTTGTAAACTACGATAACGCATAACCATTATCCAAATGCATCCATAAGCAACGGAGGTACCTGACTGTGCGATCTCAAGATGAGTCTTCTCTTATATTTATAATATAGATATAGATTATACATATAATATAGAATAGAAAAAATTTACACACACACACACACACACACACACACACACACACATATATATATATACATATATATGTTCACAAATGCACAATTATTATAAATTACATATCTTTTAATGTTGTAAGATTATTATACATATCTACCAGAGCCGAAGAAATGTGCACCCGCGTCTTCAAAAGCGCAGAAGTCGGAGTAGAAGCCGTTTCACTGATACGTAAATTGACGTAAACCGTGTTGCAGCCACATCGAGTGTGGCACCGTGGAACTTTTTCGTCCATTATTATTAGACGTAGAAAGAATCTCCCTATGCCAATGTTTGTTTTAGTGGTTCAAGAAAAAAAACGGCTGCGACGAAAAGTAACCTGATATTTAATTATGTTATCTTTTGACGATATTAATATTAATATATTCGATATTGTTTTGAAGTGTTCATTGTTCTTTTTTATCCTACATATTCCTACATATTCTTGGAAAATAGATTAGGAGTCTTATTCTCTATTCTAAGTTCTGAGTTGTGATGTTAATATAAGTTCTAAACTTTATAATATTTGGATTAAGTCAATTCGTTTGAAGCTTAGAATTTTCGACTTGCCAGAAATTGCGATGTCAGAAATGCTTTTTTTCCGGAAAAAATCACAGTGTTTATCTTGATCTATAATAGATGTAGTAAATTTTTTGCTTTAAGATCTAAGTTGTAACATTAATTTGTTCTAAGCTCTGAATTTTATCATTTACCTTGAGCTACAATAGGTGTAGCAAGCTTTTTGCTCTGAATTGTTAATTTGCTCCAAGTTCTAAATTTTACTACAGTTGAAGTCTGATCAGTTTGTTTTAAATTTGAGAGATTACAATATGTTTATATAAGATAGCATAGAAAATGTTTTTTGCCGAAAAGAATGTTACAGTTTAGAGTTGGAACAAAAAATCACAATATTACATCTATGTTGAGAGAAAAGTGTTTGATATTTGTGACTATAATTATAAATTATTATATTATTTGTGACTATAATGGTAAAATAATTATGGTCAAGAACTTCATTATTATAATTAATACCGTTATAATAATTATATTTATATTTCTATTCAGAAACACTACATAGTTTTCGAAAAGGATTATAAATTATTAAAAATTATTCATCATAATTATTATACCATACGTTTTCTTTCATAATCAATGTATTATAGATCAGTTTTCTAAAAAATGAATAGCAATGGGAATGTAGTTTGTGAGATTATTGGATGTTGTAATTTTTACGTGATTATTTGAATTTGCTCAATTTATTTTACTTCTGCAACATGTACAAGTAAGGCAGTCTTGTGACATCAAGTTCCATTCGATAGATACACAGTTAGATACAAGTTACATTCGATAGATTCGCAGATACCTATGAGAGAACTCGTGGCACGACAATTAACCTCTGATTAAAATCTTAAAATGCTGCAAATATTTAGAAATATACATTGCGGACGTTGTGCAAATAATGCCTTTGCGTTCTGCTAATAGGTACATATCACATGCATACATATACATATATTTCTTTTCTTTTAAGAATCCTTCGGATTCGCAAGGCGATCTTTACGTAGCGAAGTTTTGCTTAGGTACCTATTTATCATTCATTTCGTAAAAAAACGATTGATCACGCTAAATCTACGTGAATGGACGGATACTTTGCTAAAGGCAGGTATATAAAAAAAAATATGCTTTCAGTAAGAACAAGATCGGTGAGATCTGGCTTACTTAATAACAGTATAAGTCTATAAAATAGTGTGTAAAGAGAAAGAATGTAACGCCTGTACGGTGAATACAAATGTTTTATTGTAAAAAAATTTGTATTCACCATACAAATTTTTTTAAATGCTCGAACATACCATCGTAAAATTTCAATCTCTGCGCGAGTATTCGATAAATAGAATATATTTATTTACAGCTAAGCTTTATAACGTAGATATCTTTAAAGCAATTAATCTATTATTCTATTAATACTCGTGAGAGTTACGTACGGCGTTGGATATGCTTGGCAGTGTAACACCGTGCATCCGCAATAGATTTGATAATCCTTACTTTTTAGTAACATAAGATGTCGGATTAAAAGAAAACTTGTTTTTTTTTCTGTATATTTTTAACAAAGAGAAACTTTGATTGCTCTGATATATATACCTCATTTGTCAAACAAAGAGGAATGAGATTGTAAACAATTACGAATATGAGGTCTGCTTTTATTTTCACAGCTTAATTGCAACAAAGTCAACAATGAATTAATATTCTTTACTTATATCATTAAAATATTAATATGTATCTCTCCGTTCCGCTTCTGACAATATTTATCATCAAACAATACGCATAACGTTACATATGCTCATTGTGTCGCAAAAAGTTCTTAACAATTGATTTTTTTTTAAATTATCAACAAGCTTTGTTTCCGGTGACTGGAGATTCACTTAGAGTCATTTAATTGATCAATGATGATCTCGTTATTAACAATCTATTAAATTAATGTTTTATTAGATATCATTTATGGGTGTAATTGGGATTAAGTAACACGCGTCGTTATAACAAACAGTCATCCCGTTTAGAACATCTATATAAGACACGCAACAAGTGCGTATCAACTTCCGAAAGTCATTAACGATTGACTGAATTGAATGTTGAGATCTTTACCACATCGTGTGAAGAAAGAATGCAGTCCATTTCAACATACTTATAATTCTACATATTTATAATTCTATCAATGTCTTAATATAAAGATTTAAATCAAAAACGTAAATTTTTAATATAATTTTTAATATACATATGTATATTGTATGTATATGAACACTGTCTGTTAAGCCCAAGTCTTGATGGATTTCCATGAAAATCTTACACAATATTGTATCTCTGTAAAACTCGAAGAGTGAAATATCATTCAGAGTGAGTAAAATGCAATGAAGTGAAAATGAAGTGTAATGAAGTGAAAATTGAGCCCGTGCATTTCGAATGATTTGCCACTCTAATTAATAGATAAATTTGCATTGCATTCTATATTTGAGTGAATTCCTATGAAAAGAATGATGTATATATATATATATATATAAATCAGCATGTATACATTTTTTGAAATTAATATTCAACAGATATTATTCTTATGTTTGTCATTTTTAATTCGCTTACCTTTTTTACGTTCTCACAAGGTAAATCGATTGATTTAATAGTTCGCCTGAAAAAAAAAAAAAGTTTTCGCCATAATGTGCAGAGAAATGCACGAAATTGGTCTAACTAATCATTCCCGCTTTCTATACAGATGTGGCGTCGAATCTTTCTTGCGAGAAGACATTCACATCTGTCAGAACTTCGCGAAACGCTCTTTGCTCTAAATTAAAGTGAAATAAATTATTGCATAGGTCGTGCCACGTATAACCATTCTAAACATTTGAGTAAAAAATTTACTCCTAGTTTATGAGTGTCCGCGTTTACTGAAATTAGAGTGACAACTCTCTCTTATATTGACTATTGCAATTACTTTAATATTAATATATAAGGATATACACGTCCACTCTACGAGATTTAGAGAGTATGCATTCATCCCAAGCGCGAATTCGAATTCATGCAAAACTCACATATTTACTGATTATGGATGTTTCCCAGCAAAAGACAGTGTATAACACAGTGAATCATTTCATTCTTGTTTAACATTGGCAAAGATGCAATGATTCATTGTGTTATAATGTCAACTGTATCTCTTGTCTAGAAAACGCTCTATATCAATTCAGCATACATGTTACAAATAATTATCATAATGTTCTTTAACATATCAAATTATAATTTACCGCAGGATTTTCATAATGTAATAAAACTCTTAATCAGTTTCTACAACCAATAATGAGTCCGCATCAATTTCTAACAATGAATATCCGTTCCATTCCCGATCCTTTCAAGGGAGATTTACTGCGTGTATATTCCAATATTCAAATGACACGAGTTGGAAGTCGGCAGCGTATTGTTATAAACGACTGAAAATCTCTTATTGTGCAATAGCTGGCAGTGCTTTGTCGCTAGAAGACATTTGGCATACACTTCGGATGTGCCCGAACTGTTGGTCTAAGAGTTGCCGACGTCTGGAGAGCTACATTGCCGTTTCTAATGGTTGACTTTTGCTTCGCGTGGCCGCCGATAGCTGCGTGAGTTCCGTGGGTTCATTGACTAGGAACGCGTCCAGATTGGTCTCGAGCAAGACTTCGCTCTTCGAGCGTAGCGGCTTCTCTTCACCCGTGTCGAAGTTGGTCTCTAACAGAGCCTCGCTCCTAGGTCTGTTCTCGGCTTCATAATGATAGGGATGTGGCGGTATCGGTGGCTGAAAGTCCGACGCGTATTCCGGAACGGGCTCGGACGCCTGACTCGGAGTTAACGTAGTCGAGTCGTAAGGGGGTTTCAAGTAGTCTATAGGATCGTAAACGCCTGATGATGCCTCGATATCGCGTTTCAATTCGATCATGGAATCGGTGAGCGCAATACTGGAATGCAACGGCAGCGTAGACGTATTGTTGAGATACGATGAACTCTCATTGTTGGCATACACTGTGGGACTTTCATCAACTGATGTCGACTGTATGTTTGGTGGTGATGACCAATTAGAAGTGACGGCGGCAGCAGTACCGTTCCTTGCCGCAAAAGTAGAATGATTGCGGAAGCCCTCATTACGATATGCCAGATCAAAGACCGGATTATCGACACTCTGCGCTGCACCGTACTTTTGCACCGTATTCTTGAAGTCATTCGTGCTCGGCGAATATCGCGGATTATGAGCCTCGTACACATCGTAACTCTGATTATCTTCTATTGAGGAGTTCAGTTGTGACTTGTCCATCGAGTCCAGACTGCCACCGTTCAGCATGCGTTTGTAATTTGAGTTCAACGTATCCGTGGAATGTTTGGTCTGAAATATGTGAAAAAAGATTATTTAGATATTATTTAGAAATGTCCTGTGTAGAAATTTTTCTTAGAATTCTTCATATAATTTTTCAGAACTTTTATGTAAATTTCAAATTTTTCAGAATTTCTGTACAATTGTTTAAAAAATTTCTTAGATTTCTTCATATGTGTAAATTTTGAAATATTCTAAGATTTCTCACTTTATAATTTCTAAAGAAATCTTATAAAAAAAGTATTTTTTTCAGAAAATTCATTAATTAAAATGTGAAGCAAGTTCTTAAAAATATTATAAAATTTCTTTTAAACTAGGAGTACTAATTTTCTTAACTTCTTTAAAGCTAGATTAGACCATTTACACATTTAAAGTATTCAATTAACGTAGTTTATATAGTCTTAATCTCTATTATGCATTAATTCTAAAAACCATTTGCATTTATTTGCTCGGCTGTCACACTGATCACAATTCATTTACCGCGATAGGCTTTCGGCGATAAGCGAGTTCCGTGAAGCCGGACGTGGAGCCGACCGATCGCAGAGAATGTAGCGATTGCCTGATGGAATTACGTCGCTCTAGTCTCTCAAGTTTACGCTTCTTTGACTTGGACGCCCACAATACGATCGCCGCAGTTAGTAATGCGAGTGCAACGCCAACAGCTCCCAAAACACCTACCGCAACGATATCTTTTCTCCAAGATAGAGGATCGATGTTGACTCTGGGATCTGTCAAGATAAAATGATTTTTTATTATTTTTTTGCTTATATATTTCTTTTTATTTTATTACAACTATTGGATTGTCCAGAAAGTTCGTGCCGACTAACCTATATAATTTAATAAATGTATACTAAAATTTAAATCTTCTGCGTTTCAATTTTTCTTCAAAATCGGCACGAACTTTCCGGACAACCCAATATATAAACGCCAAATACATATTCATAAAATATTCGACTTGTATTCCAAATGTTCCGTATATGCATATACGGTTTTCTGGAATGGTAAAAGAATGTTCACAGTATAGTATGTGAAATGATAATGAAATGTTCAGAATAGTATAAGAACATTTTTTGCAGATATTATTAAACTCGCTCAAAATATTACGTCTATATTTTAACCCAGATGGTTTTTTACTTACATAAAAAAATTTATTCGTGACTAGTACGTATCCCTGCCAACAGATGGACATGACGAAGTTATATTTCTTTAAATAAAAAAAACCTGGGATAAAATATACGACATAATATTTTGTTTGTAAAAGACTCAAAAATTGGACTCCTAGGTGAAAGTAAATGAATTGTGTTTTTTCAAAAGTATAATTCTATTTAAAAATTAATTCGGAGATCTGGTATTCTTAGGAGAATTAACTTTTCGGATATATATACATGTATGTACACACACACACACACACACACACACACACACACACACACACACACACACACACACACACACACACACA
>NW_017259252.1:614991-634456 GCF_001594045.1 Atta colombica
CACACACACACACACACACACACACACACACACACACACACACACACACACATACAGGGAATATCCTCCGAATATGTAACGATATGTGAAAATATATATTTTAATTAATTTAATTTGAATATTGTTTTTACATTTTGCAAACGACAAATAAATCTTGGTAAGTCAAAACAAACTGGATTGCAAGATATAATTAAAGATTTTATTCATTAAATCACTTATTTAGATAATTGCAAATATTTTAGAAGATAACTCCGGCAAATACGCCGCGCTGATTTGCGGATTTATGCCGCAGAAATCAGAAAAAATAGAAGGAGTTCCCGCAACTACTCTGTTACATGCCTTTATGTTGTATTAGTTGTGTTATGATTTCAATTTCTTACTGTTAATATTAATGAATTTATTGTGAGTTGAATCAATTTGTCACTATAATAAGTAACGCCATCATAAATGGTATAATCTACATAAAATGATTAATATGGAGCGTGTAAAAGACTTAGTGATACATACGTGTAATAGAATAGTAAAGCATGTTGTAGCAAAATACAAGTGCTTTGTTTTCGTATTTTTTGTTTAGTTTATTGTCTTGTATATCAAATCTGTTTGGGATATGCGGCATTTTTAGCGAGCGGGATTTATGCCCAAAGCATACAAAGTGTGCAGATTGAATTCAGTGCACTAAATACAATATAAACGCATTATATGAAATATGTACCTCATATTCAAAATATTTGTAATATATGTAGGAAGATTATAATTATTATTTATTACTTCATATACATATTTACCATTCTTATTTAATAAAACTTTATAAATACATTTTATAAGTTATTGTGTCTTATTTATATTATATTGCATTATTTGTCATATTTCATGAGCTGTATATACCTCCCTCCCCTTCCTCTGTGAGTAACCATATATCCCCTTCTATGGAAGAATATGACAAAAATACAAGGATTTCAAAAAGTTTATTTTTTAATATGAAAAATAAATATTTCGGATTTCTAATATTTTTTTCATAGTAGTAAATTGCAGTATTTTAAAAATTTTTACTGATATAATTCGTTTACTACAAACATAGTAAATAATACTTAATAAATTAAATTTTTAATAGATGCGGCGTATATATCGGAGTTATCCTATAGATATTGGAATATTTTTTAAATATTACTTTAAGACTTTAGAAACATTTTATAAATATTTCAGAAATATTTATTAAAATATTAGTTGGATCGTTATGATATTCTGCATACCGATTTCACAAATAAACAAACTAGGTTGCGCGCAATGATCAATCTCAATGGTCTGATACGTAAACATCGTGCATTGATCCACGCGTTCCAATTGTTGCACCCATACACGCTCTGAATAATCGAATCGCTCCTGTTGCTTACGCGCGAACTTCCAGAGTTCCAGATAATCTCCCATGATGAATGGCATCGACGCATTTGCCGACTGCGTAAAAGAAAGACAATTTAACAATATGAAATAATATGAAATAAACAAGTATGAGAGATTACATGATATTAAGAGACACAAATTAAATATCATACACTTAGCTAAAATAACTCACCCTGCAAAAGTCTCGTGCACTAAAAAAATCCATCGGTGCGCCGATCAATATGTAACATGTGTCACCAACAAGATCCCAGGCGGGTGGACACTTGCCACTTAATATCGATTTATTATTCATATGGAAAGGCTGATAATCCACCTGTAATAGCTCAAATGAATCTTCACGGTCTCTGATGCGACCAGCCACCGCTAAAGTTTCATTGTAACCCCACCAATTGTGCCGCGCGTCTATGTGAGATCTCCAAATTTCCAATTGTCTAAATAAGTGATTTGTTTAATGAATGTTAAAAATTTTAATTAATTATCTTGCGATTAAATTCGTTTTATCTTACTGAGATTTGTTCGTCGTTTGCATTTCATAATCGTTGTCGGGATTAAAAAACACATTATCAACATATTGCTGACCGGGTGTACCAGCAATAATAGTGCTACGGCCTTCACGATCGACTGCGTAATTTCTACAAAGTTATAAATATTCATTTCTTCCGATTGCATCTGAATAATTTTATAATATTCTATAACATAAATAGCTTTCGCACATGATGATAAAGAAACATAAAGGAAGATATAAAAAAATAAATGAGCTCACTTATAGAAGCCGTTGTGAGATGTACTTTGATAGAATTGTGAACGGACCTTCTCGAATCCCGAAATCTCCAATAAATGCATACCAAGGTTTCCATGTAAGTAATTGAATGTCATGTTGCTGACCACTTGCTTCAAAATGATGTTATTGTCATACGGAGCGTTATTCTTGGTGAAATAATTTCTGAATATAATCATCTGTTGATAAGGACTGCTCTGACGACCCTCAACGAACCTGAAGATCCACAGTGTCACTATTGATTTTTATAAACATTATAACACTGTACTTACAATGCAGGCTTATTGAAGTTTTCTGTGAAGAGATTATTATGAATCCATCCCTTGAGGGACGTTGCGGTACCGCTCGAATCGGCACGAATTGTAAGACCGCCTTGATTTCGTTGTATTAAATTGTTCTAGAACACAGTTTTAAATGATTAGAAATCTCACCATGTTTTGAGAACGTTATTAAATTAATACTTTTTACACACTATCTACACACACACACACACACCACACACACACACACACACGCGCGCGCGCGCACACGCCACGCATGCACGCACGTACGCACACTCATGAACAAAATTATCGCAAGATTTTTCACAGAGTTATGCTTACTTGAAGTTATGCAAAATTTTGATATAAAATTTATGTTCTGATAATTTTATTAACAAGTTTGTGTATAGATAATATGTATATCTATATATTAAATATCAGGTGATTCATTTTAATCTTAACAGAGGCAAATATCTTTCTCTTAACAGAGAAAAATATGGAAAATACGGAAAAATATTTAGACAAAAGCTTTATATAGACAAAAGCTATGATTCGAAAGAGAATATAAAATATCATTAATTTGACTTTGGATTGTTAAGATCACGTCAAGGTCATTTAAAATTTTTTAAATATACCTTCCCATTTTCCATTACAAATTCTCGCGCATACCCCAAGAGTTTTTTAAAATGCTTTGATAAAATTGTTTTTCATTAAGAACTTTTCGAATTAAAACTTAAAAGTTATCCGGAATTAGCATTACTCAAGGTGTCCGATCGATGGCTAAATTTCTCGAATTGTTCAGAATCATGACCTGAATAACATTTATTAAGATCATTGGAAGTTGTTTCTCTTATTTTCATTTTTACGTAAAAATGAAAATAAGAGGAAAAATCTCTCTAATGGCCTTGATCTTGACAAATGTTATCTAGGTCATCATTCTGAACAATGTTCAAGAGGTTTCAGACGTTAATCGGACACTTTGGGTAAAGCTAACGTCGGCAGTATTGTAACTTTCAATAGTAAACACGATAATTTTTTGCACCCATGCCATGTGTTAAATATTATCTGTAATATAATATTATATATTATGTTGTTTTTTTGTAATATGTTATAAAGAACATTTTACTAATAAATTATACCTAAGTTTTTTTAACATGATAGCAATAATAAAATGTATTGCTTAAAACCAGGGTTGGATAGTAACTAATTAAAATGTTAAAAGTTAATAACTTTCAACTTAACTTAGTTAATTTTAAATGCGTTAAATTTTAACTTAACTAAGTTACTTTTAAACGTTAACTTTTTTTAAGTTTTTTTATCTCTTTTAAATATCTTAGAAAAATAATAAGATATAATAAGACTAAGGGCGTATATTCGTAATCTGTTCATATTTTAAGACCAATTTTTCTAGATGCTAATACAGCTCTCTGATTGATTTATTATTACTTAGTCCGGATCTATAATAGGTGTTTTAAGCCTTAAGTCATAAGAAATTTATCAATTATAGTCAAATATTCTTCTCGCATTCGATTGTAATTGGTCAATTTCTTATGGCTTAAGACTTAAAAAGTAATCATTGATTAATCTTGTATCTCCTCTATGTGCTGACTGTTTTTTTAAAATTATATAACTTATATAGTTATATCGTTATGTGTTATATACTATGTGTTATATCACATATGAATAAAAAAATTAAAAATTAAATTTATTTAATAATCTATATTGTAATTATTTAATCTCAACAATCTTAAAAAAAAAATTAGGACATTTTGATCTAAAAAATAATTTTTTCAAAATTAACTTTTTTTTAACTTAAGTTAATTCAATATTGATTTAACTTACGTTAAGTTAATTTTTTATTTCTTCAACTTTTAACTTAACTTTATTAATTTTGTAAAGCCATTAACTTTAACTTTATTTAGTTAAAAAAAAAAACATTAATTTATCCAACCTTGTTTAATAAATGCAATATATTTTATATAATATATTTTCAATTTAATCATTCATATTAAAAACCATGCATATTAAAAATATATTCATTTTCAAGTTATTAAATAACTAAATTTTTTAGACAACCGACATTTAAACTATTCCTTTCTTTTGTAGTTTGGAATATCAATTTTTTTAAGATATTAAAATATATTTTTCCTTTAAACATTTTTGTGTCAGAGTTTTATATTTTTGTATGAAAAAGTGCATTTTCCTCATTTTGTTAACTATGTTAAGAGCCGATTGTTACATCTTTAGATAAACTATGTGGTAATTTACTTATTGAATAAACAAAAGAATAAAAGAATAAGAGCATAAGAGAGTAAAAAAGTAAGAAATCGAGTGCAGCAAAGAAGTCTCACATTGTTTGCACCTTGCTGCACTCGATTTCTTTGACGTTATGAATATCGGATTGATATCAAGTATTGCCAGGGAATGGAAGTACTCGTTACTTCCCATGCAGCAAAGAAATATTGCAGCAACATTGCAGCAACGTAAAAATATCCATTTTAAAAATAATAATACGTAATTTTGCAGTAATATTACAATATAATATATATGCAATATTAGGTTTTGCGCACAGTGGAATGCAGTATTATTGCAGAAACATTGTAATAACGCAGCAACATTGCTGTAATATTACAATGTTACTGCAATATTTATTATAAGATTTTGTACTATATAAATTTAAATATAAAAAATTAGAAGTAGGAGTTAAATGTAATACAATGAATACAAATAAATATATGATTATATACAAATAAAAATATGACTTTAATTAATTACGTCTTTATATTTTATAGGCGTGTTCCGATATACACTGCCAGTACTGAAAATCTATACATAACGTGAACTATAAATTTTCAGTATTGGCTGTACATATCGAAACACGGCTTATATGTTATTATATCTTATTATTGTGTCCATTGCATTATATTTAATCTTATTTCTAATTGCTTTATGTCTATAAATTATAGGCACAATTCCTATTGGGAGTACAAATTAGTTTGATCCGTTTCCCTAAAGATAACTCCAGCTTTTGTGAATGATTCATAGTGACAACTGATTTTGGCGGTTTCAGAGAGGTTAAACATCTGCTAATAATATTTAGTTTATATCGCTTTGAGATTCATTTAACCTTGATTTTTACTTTGTTTGAAATGTCGAATTTTATGTTAACCAAGCAGCATTTGCGGGAGATTTTGATTTTCTGCTTTAATTGGAAGAAAAGTGCGGCTGAAGCCCATCGAATGCTTGTCGAAGTTTATGGCGGCACTGCTCCAACTGATAAATCATGTAGGGAATGGTTTCGACGTTTCAAGGATGGAGATTTCAGCGTTGAAGACAAACCTCGATCTGGACAACCAAAAAAATTCGAAGACAAAGAATTAAAGGCATTACTCGAAGAAGATCAGAGTCAAACGCAAGAGGAGCTTGCAGAATCATTGGGGATAACTCAACAAGTCGTTTCTGTACGATTAAGAGCCATGAGAAAAATGATTCAAAAACAAGGAAATTGGGTGCCTTATAAACTGAAACCGAGAGACGTTGAAAGGCGATTTTTCACTTGCGAACAACTGATTCAAAGACAACAGAGAAAAGATTTTTTTTGTGGATTGTGACTGGAGATGAGAAGTGGATATTCTACAACAACTCCAAGAAAAAAAAATACTACGCTAAGCCTGGTCAATCATTGCCGACCTCAACATCAACACCACGGCCGAACATTCATGGTTCGAAGATCATGCTCTGTATCTGGTGGGACCAAAAGGGTCTTGTTTACTATAAGCTGCTGAAGCCTGGCGATTCCATTACGGGCGATCGGTATCGGCTACAATTGATTCGTTTGAGCCGCATTGCGAGAAAAACGGCCGGAATACGATATGATAAAGACATGATAAAGTTATTCTTCTTTATGATAACGCTCGACCTCATGTTGTTAAAGTCGTAAAAAAATATTTGGAAACACTCAAATGGGATGTTTTACCGCACCGTATTCTCCGGACATTACTCCTTATGATTACTAGTTGTTCCGAAGGATGCAGCAAGTCACCGGTTCACTTCTTTCGCAGAAAATTGGCTCCAAAATTGGATCACCTCCAAAGACGAGTTATTTTTTCGAGATGGAATTCGAAACTTGCCTGAGAGATGGAAAAAAGTAGTAGGCAGCGATGAACAATACTTTAATTGATCTGTTCATTCATTTTGTTTTGAAATGAATGCAAAAAAAAACGGACCGAACTAACTAATTTGTACTCCCAATATAAATTATAGATATTGACTACGTTTACATCTTATGTTCGTTTCCTTCCACTAAGTAGATTAACTTTAATCTCGGTTCAACTTATTCTTCATTTTTTCTAATCTTTAGAACTAGAAAAAGACGAAGATAAGTTGAACTGAGATTAAAATTAATCTATATTGGTAGAAATGGACATTAATCGGATTTAATAATATTCGTAGTTAGAAACTAATTAGTCATTCCATTTTTCAAAGGAATATAGTTATGAGATTCATTTAGCCAGTTTCATAACTACAGATGTTATGAAACCCGATTAAGTGTGCCGTGTAAAAATGTGATCATTAATTCCTATTCTTCCATTATGCCCAGGTCCTTACTTTATTGAGTTATACACAAATCAATATGTACAAGTTGTAACATTGCTGTAATATTGCAAAAGAAATCTTCGCAATGTTTCTGCAACATTGTATTGCAATATGCAACGTTGAAATGTTGCAGCAATGTTGTTTCTATGCTGTACGGATTATAACGAAGTTACAGTTATAAGTTACTTTTTTGGTAACTTTAGTACTAGTTGCGTACTTTTTTCTTTGATAACTGTAACGGAAACGAAATTACATTTTTTTTTGGTAACGGCAACGAATTTTACACTTTATCGTTACTTTGTATATGATTGGACATGATACAATACAAGTCACTTAACTTTAAAAAAATTTCGTAAATTTACATATATAATAGATGTAAAATAGATTACATGATTAGTCCTTATAAATATAAAAAATCCTGCAATTTTATAGAAATTATGTAATTCCAAAAATTATGTAAATTTGCTTTTATTGTGTAAATATATATTTTATATTAAATTATTTTATATTAAAAATTATGTAAATAGCAGGATATTTTGAATATTTTCTGTAATTATCCAAATTTTGGTAATATTACGTAATATAACAAATATTTCGCGTATTGTTATTAAATGTATAATAATATATAATGCGAAATATCATATTATCATTCCTATAACTACATATACAATTGTACTTCCACAATCTGCTTAGTATATCAAGTATATATATCAAGAAATTATTTTTATTTACATATTGCAAATTTACAAACGTGTGGACATTTATAACTATTATAGTAGGTCTCAAAGTTATCCAATATAATAGTTGTAATTCTCCACTATTTTTTACAATGCGTTTGAGACTAGAGAGGTCTCTAAGGCCGCCCATTTGGCGGCCGTCGATTTAAAAAAAAGGTAACGAAAAGGTATTTTCTCAAGTAACTAACAAATTAAAATTACTTTTAAAAATCGGTACTAACTAACAGTAACTTGTTACTTTTCCTACTCGACAATGAGTAACTGCAACTTTTTACTTTTAAAAAGTAACTTTCCATTCCCTGAGTATTGCTATGATTGGAGACTGCTGAGGATGACTTGAATATAGCCGAAACGTTCATTTTTGTATAATTATGTAATAGATCCTTGATGAAAATAATAATCGGAGCGTAAGTCGGATGTAATGGGAGAGTAACAGAAGTATAAACGAAACTTCTAGAAAGTGAAAATTGGAACATCAAAATATAAAAGAAACGTAAATGCTTCTTTTATATTTCATTGTTCCAATTTTCGCCTTCTAGAAGTTTCATTCACGCTTCTGTTACTCCCCAGCAAATGAATGGATTGAAATGAATTAAAATGGATTCAGATTTTCAGAAATATTGATTCACGAATGTTAAAATGAATGCTTTTCAATCCTGAATGCATTTATAGGAATTGCATGACGCATATCTCTATGCCTTTCAATCTAAAAATAATTAGCTTTTTCTGCAATTGTGAATACTGTTCAATTCAAAATTTTGAATAAGAAATGCAGTTTTTCAATCCAATTGTATCCAATTGAATCTAATTGAATCCAATTAAATTCAATTAAATCCAAAAAAGTATTCGCTATTTAAAATACGCATTTGGATAGAAAAAAATTTCAATCCATTTTAATCCATTCTCGTTTACTGAGGCTTCCATTACATCCGATTTATGGTCCGATTTTTATTTTCATAAGGGATACAATATATAAATCGAAATATATATATATGTATATATGATAATCGTATCAATTACCGCGTATTAAAAGTTGTCCGTTTTTACTTTATTTATTATTTGTTTTAATATTTCAAGAGCTCAATTTGAATTATTCGCTTTTTTGACAATAAATTCCAACGGAATTAAGTGCCAAAACCAGAACCTACTGTGTCCGCAATAGAACATGCAATGTAAACCACATCTGAAGAACATGTTCTGAAATCAAATTGAAGCCAATATCAAAGCAGATTTGATAATAGTAATAGATATCATCGTAGATCTATACCAAATGCAAACCAAATTTATAATTAATATGCTAACAGAATGGCACTAAATACAGTCAAGATCTGGAGCCAGATATCCCAACTGAATGATGCCAAATACAAACAATTCAGTTTTATTTTTGAAATATTGTCATGTGTATTTTAGAATGTGGAATTAATAAATAATTATTGATTAACATCACATTCTAAAATACATACGACAAAGTTATAAAATAATCAAAAAAATATTCGGATTCTCATTAAAGAAAATTTGGAAATCTTCGGAGGATTCGCCAACTTGATTTACATATGTCTTCTTATAGGATTCCTGGACGTTTTCTTTTTTCGAGAAGCGAGTTCATTTTGTGACGGGACCGTATATGATAATGACAGATCT
Organism: Atta colombica; assembly: GCF_001594045.1. Taxonomy (NCBI): domain Eukaryota; kingdom Metazoa; phylum Arthropoda; class Insecta; order Hymenoptera; family Formicidae; genus Atta; species Atta colombica. The sequence goes on from NW_017259252.1 coordinate 624,402, forward strand.
TAATTAATTTTCGTCGACAATTTGTTGTAAAGTTAGGTCAGCAAGGTTTGCTCAGCTTTTGTCATCAACTGCTGTTAAATTAAGACTTGTAAATCTTGCTTGGCTTTTGTTGACAATTTGATATCATATTCCTTACTTCATCAATTTGCTACCGGCTTTGAATACAACAAAATTTGCATCAAATTTGGCGACCTTTTGTCTTCAAATTTTGTAGCAAGATTTTAGAATTTTGTTTTCGATAGGATTTGACTGCCTGAGAATGTATTTGAGGGAAGTTTGCTAATATTAATAATAATAAAGTATGTTCCCTATTTGCAACAAATCGATAAACATAATTTGTTATCAACATTTATGATTGCAGAGAAGGTTAGGGAGGATAATATTGCTACCTAATGTGCCCCTTAAAACTGTAAGAAGAAGCAAAGTTGCAAAGAGCCTCATAAAATGTATTTAATGATGATAAGAGTTTGATTTTGGGGAGTCTGCAATATTATTAAGTTGAATTTTTTAAACAGAATCCTCCAGTTTTATTATACACTATTGAACAAAAAATAGGACTTTAGAACACGCTCAAAATTGCACAATATTCAGAACACCGTAACTCGGTGAAAAATTATCGCAGGAAAAAATTCAAAAAAGCATTTGAAAGCTTGAAATCTCTACTTTCGAAATCGGTAATTGATATTTCAAGTTTTCTTAACACAATAGCAATAATAAAATGCATTGTTTTATGATTATTCATGCATATTAAGAAAACATCATTTTTAGATTACTGAATAATTTTTTTGAATAATTATTTTGGATAATGATACTTGAACTATTTTTTTCTTTTGTAATATCAACTTTAAGATATTGAAATATATTTTTTCTTTGAACATTTGTGTTTTAGAGTTTTATATTTTTACATGAAAAAGTGTATTTTTCTCATTTTGTTGACTAGGTATATTTAGTTATAATAATTTATATTCAATTTGTTATAAATACCAATTTTGTGTGTGTGTGTGTGTGTGTGAAGTTGTATTATAATATTCTATATATTTTTATTAAACAATACATTTTTACAATCTATTTATGTTATTTGTTATTATTTTTTGTAATAATATTAATACTGAAATTTAAAGAAATTTAATTTTTTTATATAAATACTTTAATTATTCAAAATGATTTATGTAAAATTTCATTGCGATGTAGAGATTAGTTGTCCTGTAAATAAGTAAATTTTATTTATAGAAAAAATGAATCTCTATAATAAAACTTAATACATCATTTTGAATGCTTAAGTACTTATAAAGAATATGAGTTTTCGTGTTATTTTTTATATTACTACAACAAAAAATAATAACAAATAAAGTAAATAAATAAAAAGTTATTTTCTAATATTTAATATTTAAAGTATTTATATATACGTATATAAAAAAATTTTAATTTTTGCGATCTAAAATAATCTCTAATTTTTTTATTTTGGAAATATGTATATGATACACCCTTAAGCGTACATGGTACTTACTCTGAAATGGAGCAATTGAGTATTTTGGACGTCGAGCCACAGTGCGGACTTACACGTGGTGAAGTTACCGTACAGTTTCTCGCAATTATTCACAAACTGATTACGCTCGAGCGTTATTATGGCATTCACTTCGCCGGCGCTTGCATATTTTACAGCTCCTTCGCGACAGTTCGATATCAAAGAGTAAGAAACGTTGTGTTGTACATCGCGATCTGCCAATCACAAAAATAAAAGAATTACAGGAGAGTAATCCGAAATAGGCATACAAGGGTTATTCCTTTTTGTTAATAAAATGTTATACATTGAAAAAAATGTTATACATTGAGATTACTTACTAAAACCAATAGCAGATATCGGAAGAGTTACGATTTCTGCGATAAATCCATGCGTATTACTAGCGCCGTTAGCAAATAATCTAATACTAATACTAGGATTCTGCGTTCTGAACAATTTTTTCTCATCAGGAGTATTAACTTCCAAATGACCAATCACTTTGGTGCTGATATTGTAAATGTCTCCGTCATATATTGTTATACTATCATGCCGGCCTGGCTTGCCAGTGGAGTTATAAAGATTAAATTGCAAAAGTCTGGAAATTCAAGATATTAGCTTTCTAGTTTTCATCGAGCTTTTGAAAACAATTTTCGTGAACATGAAAAAGAATTCTGCATGTACCTGAATCCAAATGGTTTGGCTCTGTAAGCACTGCGGAAGATCTTCACGCAATTCACAGGATAATTATCATATTTGTAGTATACGATCACGCGCTCCTCGATTGTAATTTCTTTTGCAGTATCGCATATATCGACCATACTAAATAAATGATAAGGAACATTAAGATCCTTAATAGGCGTAAACGTACTCTCGTCCGACTCGCGACCTTCTCCTGTCAAGGATAATATATTCACGCCGTTGCCGAGGACATTGTTAATTGTGTTGAATAATAACTCCACCTGTAATATACATAAATATATGTGATTGTGCGTTTTATTTACACAAATGTGAATTAGTATAAAACTCCGCTTTGCGTTTCTTTGCAAATTATGTATTCCGCATACCATGTGCGTTGGAGATACGACATTTATGCCATGATAAGCGCTGCGATCTATGTTTACGTGCACTATTGCCGGAGACTTCATAATCGACTGTACAGCAGCCGATTTCTCATAATGTAAAATCCCAGCACCGGTTATATTGATGAATTTGAGAACCGATTCGACGCGCTTAATTGTTTCATGAGTCACGATGTCGTGGATGCGATGTTCGTAGAGATGAGCTTCGAATTCACTGTTCGCGATGCGTATTCCGCCCCAGTAATCGTACGCATCGTCTAAATTTCGCTTTCCGCAATGCAGGAAGACGAAGTTTCCATTCCACGAGCACTCATGACGATGACCGAATAACTGACCGTTCAATCTGATCTGACAGTCCTCGAGACTTTGCTCTTTCCCGGAACACTATAAAACGTTCAATGTTTATTGATCTCAAACAAATAAGAAGCAAAATCAATCATACCTGCAATGGTTCGGGCCAAGACCAGACACGTGTCAATGATCCAGGATGAAGCTCATATCTACGATCGTACGATATGTAAACATTGAGAGTATCGTAACCGAGTTGTCGGCATGCTACTTGAGCGTTGCGCTCGGTAAACCGATCATCGCACAATGGGATCCACTGAAGGGTCGTCCTGTTGAAGTACTCTAGGAATCCTGTTACAAGAGAAAAGATGCAGTTAAATATATGAAAATATATAATATTATAATATATACAGTATTATATATATATATATACCCGTACGGCATAGAAACTTGTAGCAACATTGCTGCAACATTTCTGCAACATGTTGCATATTGCAATACAATATTGCAGAAATATGCGAAGACTTCTTTTTGTAATATTACTTCAGCAATGTTGCAGCAATATTTTTAAAATATTTCCAGCAAAAAACACAAATTGACATAAGAGCCATCCTGTCCTTGTTCAAAAATCAGTAAGAAACAAAGACAAGAATGATTCTTGTCACTGTGTCGATTTGTGCATCTGCTAGAAAGTTCAGTTTGAGTGTTAAAACTTGTATATATTGATTTGTGTATATAACTCAATAAAATAAGGATCTGGACATAATGGAAGAATAGAAATTAATGATCACGTTTTTACACGGCACATCGGGTTTTATAACATCTGTAGTTATGAAACTGATGACCAATCTTATAACTATATTTCTCTGAAAAATGGAACTGGTTTCTAATTACAAACATTATTAAATCCGATTAATGTCCATTTCTACCAATATAGATTAATTTTAATTTCAATTCAACTTATTACTTTTTGTCTTTTTCTAGTTCTAAAAATTAGAAAAAGCTGAAGAGTAAGTTGAATCGAGATTAAAATTAATCTACAATACATTAGTGGAAATAAGATATAAATATAGTCAATGTCTATAATTTATAGGAATTGTGCATATAATTTATAGACATAAAACTTTGTTAGAAGTAAGGATTAAATATAATGCACAATGGACATAATAAGACAATAATAATAAGACAATAATAAGATATAAGATATATAATATAAAAAATTAGAAGTAGGTGTTAAATAACATAATAAATGAATACAAATAAAATATGACTTCATAATTAATTATGTCTTTATATTTTATAGGCGTGTTTCGATATGCACAGCCACATTTTCAGTACTGAAAATTTATAGTTCACGTTACGTAATAGATTTTCAGTACTGGCAGTATATAATATATTAATTAATATAAATATAAAAAATAAGAGAAATTGAGTGAGATCAGAAGATAGAAAATATATAAGAAAAGATAGAAAGTGCTAGCTAATAAAGCTAATAAAGCTGAATAATCTATTGGCAAAAGTAAACAGTCGTTATTTTCACTTGAATTTTTTTCTGACAAGAGCAAAATATAGCTTGTATAATTTTTTGCATTCAATTTTATCATTAAAGTCTTCTTTTAAATCAAGAAAAATTCATTATTTTAATTAACAAAACTAAAAGCGTATAATATAACATAAGAAATAACAATACAATTTCTATTTATTAAAGTAGAATGACTGCTTTTGCACAGTTGATGAAAGAATTTTAATTAATTTTGGAACATAATGTCTGTCATTTTTATTAAATATGACTAATAAATGTAACTGCAATAGAGTAGGAATTTAGAGATTTAATTTCTTTTGCGATTAGATTCATTTTTGCTCCTTTTAATTTTATAGAGTTTGTAATTGTTTCAGTATTTTTAAAACGTTCAATTCGTAACCAAAGAGTTGAAAAATCCAGGATTCCAATATTAATTTAATTTTTTTATGTTTTTGGATATAGCTACTTTTGCATACAGATTATTCAAGTAATAAATTTTTTTTATAATAGCTTTTGATTTTTCGGTCTACCTTCATAATGCAATACGGAACAATGCCCATCCTTGCACAAACGAATCGTCTCGTCCGGCATTGACATGATATTAGTGGAACCTTTCATCGGCGTCAGTTTAGAAAACATTGAATTTGCGCTCGCATCAATTCGTTTTATCGGTCTCATTATGATCTCATGACCGGGTACCCCAATGGCTTTCAACGTTCCCAGAACTAGGATGCCAACATTAGGAGCGAATTCCATTACGACGTCGGGATAGATATGCAGAGTAGCTTCCGGCATAACCGTGATATCAGAATGTATGACGTATGGTTCGGGTCTCGCGTACAGCGAGAGATTGTCCATTATGCGACCGCCCAAATTGTTCAGGTCAATCTCTCGATTTATATGCCGCCACGCGGAAGTAGATGCTTCAAACGAGTCGCTCGTCAAATACGGCCGATAGTTGGCCACAGCGTGATCGTTCCAGTCGTCGAAGTCGAAAATCCTCTGTCTGCGGAAGAACATAAAAGTAAATTATTGAAATAAGCTCCGAATCGAATGCAAATGTAAAAGATGTAAATCGTATATTTACATGAAATTACCTGATAGAGGTGTCGTTAGCAGTACCCCACCAATTCTCCCTGACATCTACTTCGTTGTTGATCTTGGCTGTCCTGATACCTGCCAATAACTCATAATCTAGCGAATTCTCACCGAAGAGATTTTTATGTACTTGTACTTTTTGTATGCCGTGGAAGCCGACGACATAACTGGGGTCGTCAAACGTTCGACGTGATCCTAAATTGCTGAAGTCGTACATATTTCGCTTAATCTCGTTGCGATAAAAGCGAGCGTAAATATCACCGAGGATTTCGGACTGGCTATCCGCTCGGAACTCAACCATGTAAATACCGTTATTATCCTCGATATAATTATTATCGATTCTGATCTTCTTTTCCATTCCACGCATGGATATTAAACCGGTCTTACAGCGATTGCTGTCGAAACGATTATAGGATATATTAAGGTGCGCGAAATGTCCGTCCACTACAAAGCCAAACTGTTCATTGTTACGCCAGGTGTTGTTCCCAAAGTATAGAGAGTGTGTGAAGTTCTCGTTGTACTGCCAGACATCTGGTAACAACACCTCGAATCCACCACCATGATTTCTTTCAATTGTGCTATCCTGCATTATCCAGTGGAAGAGATTGTTGGAGTGCCTTGCATCGCGGCTGAACTGATGTATCCCTTTACCGTTGTCTGTGATCAAGCTGTTATTTATATGTATCGAGATCTCGGACAGGTTCGATTGGAAGATATTCCAATAAGGCGAATGCACATAAACGGCTTCTTCATGATTGTGTGATATCTCGCATTCGACTAATTGAATAGTCTCATTGGCTTTCCGTAGAAAATGATATCCGATCTCATTCAGGTATCGATTATAGTAGGACGCAAGCACACCTTTCTTATTGTTCTTGATCTTTGTCTTTGTGACAGATAGCAAAGGAATAGGACCATTGACTATTTTATTGTGAATATTCTGTAAGTCCATAACATTAACATAAAATTAATGTTATACCATTAAATTCATAATGTAAAATTATACCAATATAAGTTTGAGTTATTTTTAATCATTCCTGAAAGCCATTAGACAATATGTCATTAATTTAACTAAAAACAGTAAATTCAAGTTCAGATTTTTTAAATGCTAGTAGCAACGTTATCAAATCAATTAATTGTGATATTATTATTTCAGTTTCAATTTATATAATCGTGTTTCAATTCCAACATTATGAATTTAGAATTTACATGAAAAAATATATATTATTAGGTATTAGCCTCGACTGCATTGATTTTTTTCGAAGTACTTATTTAATTTATTCATGTAGTTTAGATTGTTTTATTATTTAAACAATTTATCTTAAGAAACATTGATTCAAATTTAATATTTTATAATTTATGTATTATAATTTATGTATTATATACTAAGTGCATAAGTTAATATAAACGTTATTTACTTTGAAACTAAGCAATTTAACCGCAGAAATGTATTGATTAGATGTAGTTGTTTTTTTAATCATATGTTTTGTGTCAAAATAATATAATTCGGCAGAGAAGTTTAGAAGTTTAAAATAACAAGAAATTATTTAACTCAAGAAATTGGTTTAAATTTGATTTGAGAACATTTAATTTAACAGCATATATCTCTGTATTAATGTAATATTTATACTTAAAATATATACCTGTCTTGGAGCCGAGAGCGACGTGACAACTATGACAGTTCCACCAAGAGCATTCTCACCGCTCTTATATTCCAAAAGTACTACAAAGGAACTAGACGAGACGGGGAAAACACTCAGGTCCCGTTTTACGTGCCAAACAGTCTGATTTATGTCGAAATGTTGCGAGTCGTATAGTATAATTTGTTCCGTACTTCGATTTTCAATCGGATTCAATAATTGAATACCAATGACATAGCTTGGTTTGCACTATAATTGGATAAAATTTAGTTCAACTATGACAACAAGATACTTCTTGCGAGAAGAAAAAGAATTTATACTTCAATGTTGATGATACGACGGATGGAGTCACTGGTTACTTTAGTCGTGATAATGTATTTGGTCTCTCCATTAGCAAGTTCGATGTTCCCAGTCATTTCCGGCAAGATTATCGGATTGTACGGTGAGTCGACTGTGGTGTCCGATTTCCGCAGGAACCATCCCGCGAATTCTCTTTGCTGAACGGCCGAGAGAGCCGGATTGTGTCTTATTCCCGCGACCTTGTTGTTTTCGATTCGTGAATTAATAATCCGCATACCTAATTGCTTGAAACTGATACCGCTCCCGCCGTTTTGAGAGAAGTCGCTATTCGTCACAGTGTTTATTGCGTCCGCCGAATATATGTCTGAATACAGAACTCCTAAGCCATCTTGCAGATTGTTCAAGACCTTGATACCGTTTAGTGAATGCCGAGCAAAATCAATTTGCAAAGCTATTGTACAAATAAACAATATAAATAACATATAAACAACATAATTCGCGCGATTGATTATTAAGAAAACCTCTAAAGAATTTGAAAAAAATTACCTGGTTTAAATGAATTAGTTTTGTAATCCAGCAAGCCTGCCTTTTCAATCGTCACGTACTGCAAGTCGCTTCTTTGAGCTAGTGGTCCTAATCTGAGACCAGCCCATGCCGCCTCCAGACACCTGACACCAATATCGTTCTCATGAGTACACGAGTTTTCAAAATCTTGCTCCCTTTCCGCTCGACATTTAGTTATATCATTGTCGTACTCGGTACAGCGTACATTGCTGAGGAGTATCTTCTCATTGATCCCTGCATTCGGAATTTGCGATCGCTCCATAAGCCAATTCTCGAAATCGAGGATAAAGCCTAACTGATGGCAAACGAGTGCTGCGTCCTGAATTGTCCATCCATAATTGCACACAGTGCCCCATTCATTTCCAATTTTTATCTTTCAGAATAAAAAAAATTAAAGATTATGTATACTGCAATTTTTTTCTCTATTTCATCATTTGAATGGTACTATTCATTAATATTTGTAAAATTGTATATGTAAAATTTATACAATACGATTCAATAAATTAACTCGTTAAATACAAATTATATTTAAAAAATAAAGATAATACAGCGAGTTACCTGCAATCTCCCTTCAAAATTCGTTTTTCCACCAAGAAGCCTCACTGGTATAGATTCTGTCTCATGGACTTGAATCGTATTCTCATCTGTAAAAGTATCGTTATTTGGTAACATAACGAGCTCCTCCTTAAGAGTGAATAAGATATCGCTGGGTTTCTTGCCGCGCGCGTCAAATTTGCCTGCGATCATCATTCCTACAGCCGGTGGGAAGCGTAATGTAACGCCCGGTTGCAATATTAGTTTGCCGCCTGGTCTTACATTGATATCACGCTTGACAATGTACTCTCCGGCTTTTAATTCCTCCTGGCCATCAACCTCACCTCCGACTTCATTCGAGTCAGATCTGATAAATTGCGGCACGAATGTCGGATTCGGGATAATAGTATTCGCGCCAGGATTGCTATTGTGCAGCAAGTAAGGCAAATACTCGATCTTGGCGAGATTATATCTGTCCTTCCTAAATAACATAGTCATGATTATATTTTTATTATTATTTACTTTACTGCAAGAATTAAAAAATGTTAATCAGGCGTACCTATGAAATAATCGATCGAATATTATCTTTTCTTCTGCAGATCCTAGCCAGTTATACGTGCAATTGATAACTTTACTCTGATCTTCCAGATGAGAGCCAATCTCGTAACGCGAATCGAGATTGTTTAAGATGTTACGGAAAATTTGAACATTGCTCGAAGATACGACAACGACAGCAGCTACTCTGGAACGCGGTATCAGTTTGACATTCCGCAGATCGCCGTTGTCGAACAATTCTCGAACACGATTATGTTTCAGGAAGTTTCTTGTGAACAGTAACTTTTGCGCGTCGTTGTAAGGCGATAAGCCGATGCTGACTATAAAGGTACCTTGGTTGTTATAGAATTCATTATATCGGATCACGACCTCCGCGGGTAAAATGTTAAACTCTTCGTAGAGTGGATTTTTTATTAGAATTGCGCCAGTTGCTTGTTCTACAAAATGATTATATTCTATAATAGCATCGAGATTGAGTGCTGGGCTCAGTTTAATTCCTAATTTTTCATTCCTTATAAATGAATTGTGCCCGATCTGCACTCTCATTAATCCATTATCTTTTCTCCAACTGGATTCCACTTGCAGTGCCGTTTCAAAGCTGGTATTAAACCAATTGCCAGTTACATTTACATACGAGTTGCCAGTTGAATTACCGATCTATTGACCGAAGGAATATCGATGTTAATTCGTGTATATAATTCGTGTATAACAATATTATAATAATAATCAGTTATTTAATTATAATTACAGGGCAATAATTAAAATCTATACACACATTACCGTAAGATTCTGAATTTTAGTAAAACTTAGTATTCGTATGTAAAATCTTAAGACTTATCAAGTTTCTCTAGTAATTAAGAATTAAAAAACCAGTTGTTATAATCAATAGATATTTTATTATATTATATAGATATATCTATTATATTATATTATATTTATATAATATAATAGATCTATCTATAATATATATAATA
>NW_017259252.1:634633-646382 GCF_001594045.1 Atta colombica
TATTATAATAATATTAATAATGTTATTACATTAATGTTATTCATCTCTGAAATTAAATAATTTTCATATTTTTTATTTTTATTATTTTACTTATATTAATACAACTAATAAAATTATTTTGAAAATTTATACTTTGTGTTTATAATATTGCAAATTATAATACAAAATAAAGTTTAAAATTTAAATTATAATTTCTAAAGTAAAATATTTTAAGAAGTATAATTAATAATTTAAATCACACAATAAGCAATAATAAACAATTATAATAAACAAAAATGATGTAAGCATGTATAAAATATGCAAATATGTATAAATAAATATGCATTTTTAGAACGTTTTAATTTTCAATAAGACCTATTTTTCTTCAATCTGCTTTCTAAAAAAATTTTCGTTCAATTAATTTAACGAAAATATTAATATATTGATAAGTAGACATAAATATTAATATATTGATAAGTAGACATTGAATTCTTATGCAATTACAATGTCTACTGTATATTAATATTTTCGTTAAATTAATTGAACGAAAATGTTTTTTATTTTGATTCAATACAATATGTTCATATGGTTAATCTTCAAGCTCTTGACTTTTCCTATATAACTTTAGTAAATCTTAACACATATCGATAGATAAAATTTTAATTATAACAATTTTTGTCAAAAAATGTGGTAAACTTTATTTACAAATTTTAAGTTTTACTAAAACTTTGAGATTTAATTTATACGGTGACAGCATGAAGTAATAAGGGAGGAAATTCAACTCCGTGAAGAAAAGTGGGACTGTTTCATATGCCAAATTGGGAGACAATCCACTGCAAAGAATAACTTATTAATTAGCGCCATTTGCGTCTAAATAAATATCAATCTTACTTCACTTTTCCGGATTTATTAGTATTTCCTGATATTTTGTATTCTTGTGCGAATATATACAATCTTTGAAATTGTAAAGGTCTCATGCTTTATTCATGAATGTAAAGAGGAAAAAATACATCGGAAAAGAGAATCTTTTTAAATCTCGCACAATAAGTATAGCAGTATTTTTTATAATTGTAGAGATATGGTAAAGTCGTTTGAAACTATCAATGCAATGTAATGCTGTTGTATTTTATTAAATGAAAATGTACATGATTTGAAAGTGTTCGAATAAAAAAACTTCTTCATAAGAAGCGCAAGTTGGAGAAACAAACATGTACAGTCTATACAATTGGTATAGCTGACTGCTTTTTTTTCAAATGGCATCTAAATTAATAAGTTAAGTCCTAAACACTATGCGAAACAACAGTGATAGAAATAACGATAGTGATAGGTATGATGGAATCCAATAAATGCCCAATACATGGAAAAAGAACATGGAATAAAATAATGATAAATTTTCGATAAGTTAGAATTCTGTCGCCTTTTATGACCTATCAGTGTTCAAATTTTTAATTTTATTTATGTCCCAATCCGAAAAGGCATTAAAAGAGATTGAAAATTTTTAATACATTTTAATTTATAATCTAAATTCTTGATCCATGTATATAGATAAAAAAGAATTGAACGTGGTAAAATTGAATCATTTTCTATTCATATACGAGAATAGAATATAATTTTTTTATGGATTTAAATGAATTCAAATAAATTCATTTTTTATAGATTCAGATGATGGATTCAAATAGATTCAAATTGTCAGTCAGCTGTAATTAATTCAGTTTATTGCTAAAATAACTCATTAAACAAAATTATGTTTTAGAAATATTACAGCAATGTCACATTGTGCTTGTGATGTTTATCGATATATTCCAAGAATATCTTTGAAACATATCAGTAATCCAGAACGTCCTACCTCTTTTACATATGAGACGTTTCATTTGCGAGATTCCTGGAACATAGAGAGAATCTAGATGTGGCGTCCAATGTTTCAATGTAAATCGCAGAAACATTTAAGTAATATCTTTGCGAATATATCTGTTGGTTACATTCGTGTTATATAAATACTCACCGACTTGCAACACTTTTTTTAATGGATTTCAGAATGTAGTCTGTTCACCGAACGATTGGTTCTTACTTGTGGATCTGTAAGTAAAAATCATTCGTTCGGTAAATAAGGCTGCATTCTAAAAACTATAGAAGAGAATCTGTTGCAACCTTTTTATCGATGAGTTTTATATATAAAAAAAAAATATATATATATATATACAGGGTGTTTCATTTTAAGTGATATGGTTGATTATCTCGCGAGTCGATGATTTTATTGAAAAATTTTTCAAACGAAAGTTGCATGACTTGAAGAGGGACACATGATGGAAATATGGACTTGACCTTGAGTGGTCAAAATCAAGATCATTAATGTTTTTTTAAATAAAAACCCCTATTTTTTATTACATATTCTTATAGTTTATCTTGAGAGCTTTTCAAAACACTATAACAAAAGTTATGTTTATTGAGTACTTGCCAAGTTATGGAGCTTGAAAGTTATAGTACTGCCGGCGTTGTCTATGTACACATGCGCGATTTTTACGCGCGCGCATCTTCGCGATTTATCCACACTGTTTGACATACGCTCACGCGCACGGAATTAAGTCCAATCCTTCCCAATTGAACGATTCAACTTTCCTCTTTTTTTCGTATAGCTTTTTCTTTCAATTTTTTTATGTTAATGGATTTTTTTCAAAGTCGCCGCTTTTTTAAAATCGCCGCTTACAGTTCAAATGAAATCGTTGATATTATTCTTGTGCTTGATGAAGCTGGACGAAATTAATGTAGAATAGAAAGATTCAGGACTACCATCGATGTAGAGCGAAAAAAGAGGAAAAATGACTCTTTTTATTAAGAATGTGATTAAAAAGTAATAAAAAGTGACTATAATTAAGATACATGGTAGTTACTATTATTATTTTAAATACATATTATTTTAAATACATAAAAAATACATAAAAGAAAACAATTTAATATATATTCCGCAAAAAGGAAAAACTTCAATGTAACTTATTCTTTGATGTAAATCACAGTACAAAGGAACTTTTTAAAGTAGTAAATTATTTAAAGTAACTTAAGAACAATAAAATGTATTTTATATGCTAGACACGAAAAATCTAGTATATTCTAGAATATAATTCTAGATGTCACTACTCTTAATTCGAGCCTTTTTAAAAAAACTAGTTATAAGAGTAGATTTACATTTCTCTCGTTTTGTACGTACTCAATCTCAGAATTGTCTAAATTCAATTTCATTATCTGAGCAATTTTCATTTCTTCAAAGTCATTTTTCTTTATAGTTTTGCTACTTTGATGCCTATTAATTGCCTCTTCAAGCAGTTTTTCTCTAGCCTTTACATTGCTACATTTTCCTGTTTCACTTCCTCATATTGAGTCTGAAATACAGAAATATCTTTATTGCTTATTCGATCGATAAAAGAATGATTAGAAGATCGCCGGTGAAGTATTGACATTTTGTCTTTGTGTGATTTTTCTTGTATTTCTCGATGAGCTTTCTGATCAAGCACGCGACTATCCCTCAAAACAATTCTAGGTTAACCAGTATTTTATTAAAGCAAAAAATTGTACGTGTGTAACACATTGCTTTTGAAGTTATACATAACTGAAAGTTCAGAATATCATTTATTATGTAATTTTTGTAACTTCTTCTCATATTTCGACTAGAGAACTGCAACGTAATTTAAGAATTCTTTATGTCACTGTGTGAAGGATTTTATAAAAAAGGATTTTATAAAGACATAAATTCTATTCCTACTACATCACTTTAATCCAAGATGTAAATGAAAATGATATGAAGCTAAAAAGATAATTTTGTTGTTGGGCATTACAAATGGGAAGATCCAACTTTTTTAGTATGTTCTCTTCAGTGACGAAGCCTTATTTCATAACAATGGACAACTCAACAGGCATAACTGTCATTATTGATCCACATACAATCCTCACTGGACTCAACGTGTGAACGGTCTTGTCTTAATCGATCGAATCATTGATCGGTCTTGCCTTAGTTGGCCAGATCAGTGATCGATCTTGTCTTAGTTGGCTGGATCAGTCGCGATCTTGCCTTAATCGGCTGGATCAGTGATCGGTTTTGCCTTAGTTGGTCGGATCAGTCCCGATCATATAACTAAACAAATACTTAACGAAAAGTAACTTTGTTATAGTATTTATTTTGGAAAGCTCCCGAGATAAGCTACAAGAATAATAAATAATACGTAATAAAAAATAAGAGTTTCCGTTTAAAAAAATATTAATGATCTGGACCTGATTTTGACAAGGTCACTCAAGGTCAAGTCTACATTTCCGTCATGTGTCCCCCTTCAAGCCATGCAACTTTCGTTCAAAAAATTTTTCAATAAAATCATCGATTCCTGAGATAATCGACCATATCACTTAAAATGATACACCGTGTCTATATTTTATATATGTATGTACATGGTTCGAACTTCACCAACAGCTATATTGCTTCTATATTATAAAACGATCTCCAATTTACTTAACAAACATCAAAATAACCTTATATGTAAAAATGAGCCGCAAACTAGTATAAAAAATACGACACACGAGAAAAATATCCGGGCATTCCAGGATTCAAACCGAGGTCTGGTTATCCATATTGGTAGATTTTCATCCTGCCACTGAACCACACAACCCTGACGCTGATAGTTTCTGTTGTGCCTATTTCATCTAAATTTCTTACACTAGAGAAGCGAGCGGTAAGAGAAAGTCAAAGTGGGCGCGTTCAAATGAATAAAGCGATTAGGTCTGCTTGCAATTAAACATGATTGATTGGATCCATAGGTAAGAATTAGTCATGCTCATTCGCTCGGCAAGCGAATGCCTTCGTCGGTTTGAACTCAACCAAAGTAACATCATGTTCTTCCCTTTCTTCGTCGTCCCTAACCATAAACGTTATCTGCTAAAAAGCTTCCGTGAAAAATTAGATGTTGTAATTTCAAAATTGTTTGCACATATATATGTACAGAAATCTGCAGTATAATATTTGTCAATGTGTTACAAAATAAATGTTTCATACGTTTATGGAATATTGTAAAATTGATGTTTCAGGATTATTGCAAATAGCATTGTTGTAATGTCATCAAATGTTATAAACCAAATCTCCAAATGAAATGTTTATGGAATATTTTAAAATATATGTTATGAACGTAGCAAATGTGACATTGTTGTAATGTCTTTGAACGTTACAAACAAAACATCCCAAATGAAACATTCCTTGTTAAATATTTCTTTTTAATAAATTATTGAAATAATACCCAAGATGTAACATTATTGGAACGCCACGTGAATGTTACAACATGAAATATTATTCATGAAATATTTTATGAAATATTTTTACGTAACATTTCAAATTTATAGTATTTGTATACAGTTGCTGAAACATTCTCTGCATGTTTTATGTTTAGTGGGAAGTATTATAAACTGGTATACCATATTCTAAAATGCACGACAAAATTATTATAAAAAAAAAACATTTTCACCTAAATTAGAGAATTAATTTTTATAATGCTCTCAAACGGTCATTCATGAAGCTGTACCATACGCGTCTTGCATGCTTGATCTCTACAATCATACGAGAACTGCTACTTCGATGATTGATAAACTTTGAATGTTAAGGGATGTACAACTGTGACATATCTACTAATAGATATTGTTAAAAAAATTCACTTCACGAGATAATGCGACATCTTTTTTTTCTGCCAGATTCTTTCGTTTCCTACAAAAACATATAATGAGCATAATTTTATCAATATTTGAATTATCAATATTTGAATTGAGAACTCATCATCATCAGGATTTATTTCACACAAAACATTAAATTATCTTTGTTAAAACAAGAAAAATTTTATTTCACGATCATGAATTAAAATCGCGATTCACGAATTAAAAAATTGTTTTCGATTGAAAAGAATAAAACTCACTTTCTTTCAAGATTTTATATTATGGACAAAAATGAATTTGAAGTTCTGAAACTGGATTGAAAGAATAAGAATTCATTATAAGTCATTTCAATCCTATATCATGGATTAAAATGAATTGCATGGCTTATTTTTTCCGTAAAACTTTTTTGATCGAAAGGAATAAGGATCCCAATTTTAATTCTGCGTCATGGATTAAAATGGATTCGAACATTACTTATGGGGGGTTTCCAGTAAGGACACAGTCAGACACTGTGTAACACAGTGAAATGTTTCATTTTTGTTTAAGAACAACAAGGATGTAAAGATTCACTATATCTATATCCTTGCTGAAAAGCACCATTTATTTGAATTGGATTAAAATAGATTTAAAAAATCAAGAATTTGAATTCAACAATAACTAAATGAATCTTCAATTCTTTTTCGAATACTGGGATATGTTATAATATCTTGAAGAATATATGAGATCAGATTTCTTTCGCGACATTGTGCAACGGAAGGCGGCAATTATATATCGCTTATTTCTATGTTATTTCTGTCGCTATTCTTATTACTATTGGTTCATATTGGATGCTTTTCATGATACAGTTGACATAAAATTCCCAGAGAACGAGAATGGATTAAAATGGATTCAGATTTTCAGAAATACGGATTCATGAATGTTAAAATGAATTCTTTTCAATCCTGAATGCACTTTTATTCATTTATAAGAATTATATAAAACAAATATCTATTTCTTTTCAATCTTGAATCCTTTTTTATTCATTTATAAGAATGGCATGGAGTATATTTCTATGCTTTCCAATATAAAAATAATATCGGCCATTTCAATGCATTATGAATACTGATAAATTCAAAATTCTGAATAGGAAATGTAGTTTTTTATTTCAATTGAATAAAAAAGTTTTTCTTTTAATGGCTCATTTTCTTAAATGAATACTATTCAAAATTGTGAGTAGAAAATCCATTGTTCATTTAAAAATGTACTACGAGTGCTATTTTATTCAGAATTATGAATAAGAAATTTTTCGTTTTAAATTCCACTGAGTTAAAAAAAAATTATAAAAACATATCATGAATTCTACTTCTTTTAATAGAAATTTAAAAGAAACATTTAAAAGAAACATATAAAGAACTACGTAAATGTACAATAAACGTAAATTCCTTATTTTTAATTAATAAATTAATTGCTTTTATGTATATTTTATATTAATACGTTTCCTTTATTATACAATTAGCGTATGTTTTTTATATAAAAGTTTTAAAATAATAACTATATAATTTCATGTAATTACTACTTTAATTTATTTAAACTTTTACATGTAAACATTTTTTATATGGAATTCAATTCATTTTTATGGATTTAAAATACGGATTCGGATGGATTGCAAATTTCCAATCCATTTCAATCCATTCTCGTTTGCTGAGTCGACACAAGTTGATATAAGCGTCGTTCTATCCTTCTTGACATTCAGAGTGCATTTCGATTTGCAATTCGAGTTGCAATTACGCATGAAGCGCATGATGTATCATTTTATCTTTTTTTATTATTTGAACAACAAGGATAAATGTATCTTGTGCTTCATGCATAATTCGGAATCACTCTCAGAGAACGTTCTAGCAAACGAGAATAGATTATATTGGATAAACCCTTATAAATCAAGTTTTCAAATCTGTGTTATTCGCGAAAAAAGTATTGAATTTTATAGAGACTAAAACACTGAATCTGTTTTTATACGTTTAGATAAGTATAATAATGTGAACTCTGGATTCATATAGACTTAGAAATGAAATGGTAATCTGCGAAAGGGATTTATTTAGAAAGTATGCACCAAGATAATCATAAATATATGAATTATTTCTTCTCGAATGAGTTCTAGTATCTCAGTAAACGAGAATGGATTAAAATGAATTGAAATTTTTTTCTATCCGAATGCGTATTTTAAATTGAATCCAATTAAATCCAAAAAAAAAACTTTTTTTTGGATTTAATTGGATTCAATTAAATTCAATTAGATTCAATTGGATGCAATTGGATTGAAAAACTACATTTCCTATTCAAAATTTTGAATTGAACAGTATTCACAATGCACAGAAAAAGCTAATATTATTTTTAGATTGAAAGGCATAAAGATATGTTTTATGCAATTCCTATAAATGAATATAAATGCATTCAGGATTGAAAATTTCATTTTAACATTCGTTAATCAATATTTTTGAAAATCTGAATTCATTTCAATTTATTTCAATCCATTCTCGTTTACTGGGACTATACAAAGTATTAGGTATGGGAAAAAGTGGCATTTTTTAATGCCATCTAACGAGAAAAACGCCACGAACTTTTTCCCATACCTAATATCCAGCAAAATCTACGAGAATGGATTGAAATGGATTGAAATGGATTCAAATTTTTAAAAATACAGATTCATAAATGCTAAACTAAATCTTTTTCAATTCTGAATTTTTATTCATTTATAGGAATTGCATAAAACATATCTCTATGCATTTTAATCTAAAAATAATATTAGCTTTTTCTGTTTTCATCGTGAATACTACTCAATTCAGAATTGTGAATATAAAATGCAGTTTTTTAATGTAATTGAATAAAAAAAGTTTTAAAAATAGACCATATATGCTATTTCAATTATTCAAAATTATAAGTAGGAGATTCTTCATTTTAATCCAACTAAATTAAAAAAAATTGTAACGTAAAAATAATTGAGCTGTGTTCTTTTGTTTCTTTTTCATTAGAAGTAAAATGAATGATCGATGTGAATACTCGCAAATTAAGTCGAACACAGTCTGAATATTAGATTAATCACGACGCGCGACATCAGCCAAGTGAGATTACATTATTCAACACTTACCCAATGTTGTCTCATAGTAAATTGTATATACTTTATTATATTTGTTAAATGATGATATTTTTATTATATCTATATAATTTCATTACTAATTTAGCTGATTGTAATTGAAATAAAAAATGAATAACACAATTACCAATTAAAAAAAATGGTATAGCGGGTAGAAGATTCATCATTCAAAGATCCCAGGTTCGAATCCCATTAAGGTACGTTTTTTTTTAATATCAATTTGAAGTAATTAATTTCAGATATAATTATTATTATTGTATAAATATTAGGAATAAAATTTGTAATCTTTAAAATTAATATTTTTTTTTTTCGAATATTAAACTACTAAACTGTCAGCTCGGATTCAATCCATTTTCATAGATTTAAAGTATGCATTAAAAAAATTTTAATCCATTTTAATCCATTCTCGTTTGCTGGGTATACAACATTATGGATTCGCAACAGGATGATTGTCGAATATGATCCCGGATAATCTGTCGTGGCCAGGGTTATGTCTAGAAATTACCTTATCGCCATGGATCCGCAATGTTACACACTCTGTATATCACGCCGGAGTTTTTGTTTGGGAAAGGTAACGACTTATGTATCACCTCGATGTATGCAATATTACTTGTCGAGATTGGACCTGATTAGCAGTTGATGTATTTTCTATCTCAGCAAATGAAAATGGATTGAAATTGATTGGAAATTTTCAATCCACCCGAATTCGTATTTTAAATCCATAAAAATGGATTGGATTCCATATAAAAAATACATATAAAAGATATAAAAAATTTTTATACGTGTAAAAGTTTAAATAAATTAAAGTAATAATTATATGAACTTCTATAGTTATTATTATTTTAAAACTTTTATATATACATATATAATACAAAAAATATACACTAGGTGTAATAATGAAGGAAACACATCAATATAAAATATACATAAAAGCAATTAATTTATTAATTAAAAATAAGTAATTTATATATAATACGTAACATTTATTGTACATATTTACGTAGTTCTTTTTATGTTTCTTTTAATTATTAAATGAAATAGAATTTATGATATATTTTTATGATTTTTATGATTTTTATGACAACTTTGTTTTAATTCAGTTGAATTTTTTTAAAACGATAAATTTCTTATTCATAATTCTGAATAAAGCAGCATTCGATTATGATGTATTTTTAAATGAAACAATGGATTGTCCGTTCACAATTTTGAATTGCATTCATAGCCCATTTTAAAAGAAAAACTTTTTTTAATTCAATTGGATTTCTTATTTAAAAAAATTGCATTTCTTATTTAAAATTTTGAATTGAATAATATTCACGATCCACATAAAATACTATAATATTATTTTTAGATAATTAAAGATTTTGAAAAATATTCCAGAATATATATTCCATAAATTCCTATAAATGAATTAAAAATTCAGGATTAAAAAAGATTCGTTTTTAACATTCATAAATCCGTATTTTTGAAAATCTGAATACATTTTAATTCATTTTAATCCATTTCAATCCATTCAACCGGATTAGTCGTATGTTTCATTTCTATGCACATTGGATGAGATACAGAAAATAAATAACCAATCCATAATTACTGATTCAAGCGAATTACGAGTTGAAAAGAATTCAAAAAAATTCAAAAAAATTTAAAAACTTGATTCATCACTTCAATGAATAATTTTCAACATTTTTAAATAATTTCTCGTAACAAAAATAAGGCGACATTTATGTTGACTTGTGTTATAAAATGGAAAGCACTCAAATTGTGTCTAGGACTTCTTTTTTTCAGATTCTCTTCCAATTTGGCGTTAAACTAGTCTCACTTTTTTTGCTCGCACAGTATCAAGTTGAGTCTCCTCCTCTCTTACTCATGGGTAACAAATAAATTTATGCTTACCAGAACGCCGATGTCCTTATTGCTAAGTATCTGCGAATACTCGATCACGGTCGATTGATTGAAATATACGTATTCGGTGGCTAAGCTGTCGTTGAGCCACACCGCAAAACCATAACCGCTGTTGGATGATATACTGCTGCGCGACACGTTACGATTGCCGCCTGTAACAGTGATGTTAACACCGTCCCCTTGATTGTACGCGATACGACTATCGGTGATGTTAACGTCCATCGCGCCACCTAACACGTGTACACCTGCCACGTGATTGTTATCTGATACCGAGGTCTCGTGAATGTGCAAGGCGGATCTTAGCTTTTCCACGATGATACCACGACCGTTATTACTCGTTATTGTACTACCGGTCACATTGAGATCATACGTTTTCTCTGTGAAAAAAGAAGAATGTTAAACATTTTTCATTAAAATAAAAATAAACAAATTAGGCTCACAGATAATAAATTAAATAAACAATTAAATGCCTAGAACTTTTATTTTTATAACTCTTTTATAAACTTGATAACTTAAAATGGAGATCAATATAATCCAGAATAATGTGTAAATTCTTGTTAAACTTACTGTAGCCTGATGACACTCGCACAAATACGAGCGCATTAGTTCGGGGTTCAGCTATGAACTTTATAAAAAGATTATGACCGGTTGAGGTTACGCTCTGCGGTAAAGTCCCGTTTCTGACTTTGACAGTAGCTAAAAGCCTCACCGTTCCATCATACACCTCTATGATGGCGCTATCATTCTTATCGGTTTGCATTTGCAAAAAATGCACTGTCAGAACATAGCCTAGTGTTGTGAAGATTTGCTGAATAATATTATTATCATATATTAATACAATTATATAAAAATAGATTTTTTTTAGGACCTGAAAAACGAAGCATTTTCCGATATATTTTTCTTCGCCGAAAATGAATCTGGTTATGGAATTGGCCTAATATGTTAAGTTTTCGAAAATTAATTTGTGGAAAATGTATCAAAATTGACGTTTTTGGTCATATTACCATTTTTTGTGACTAAAATAAATTTTTTTTTATTTTTACTTATGCCACTTTAAAAATA
>NW_017259252.1:646482-654420 GCF_001594045.1 Atta colombica
AATAAGCAAAGCAAATACGTACAAAACGTGTTTTGTACCTTTATATAAAAGCACAACAATTAAAATCAGAAAAATTGTTCTTTTATGTTGAAAATGTGAGAAAAAAATAGTTCACATCGTTCATTTAAAAGTTCATATCGTGTTGATGAACTAGGAAAATGAAATTATTTTTGTTGTGAAGATCATTTCGTATTGTATAAAATATGTGTACATGTACGTATTTTATAAAATACGTTTTTTATGCTCTTTAATTATAACAATTATAAAAATATTAATCATGTTCATGTAAAAATATCCAATATAGCCTAAAACGTAAGCTAAAACATTGAATGTCAAATGTAAAGATATTTTGGGGAATTTGTAAAATTATTCTATATCTAAAAAAATTATTTTAAAATTAGAATTCATAATTAATAAAAAAAACATATTTTTAATGTGTAAATGCCATTTTTTAAATGTTTATAATTTTAAATTAATAAAATTTATCAGAATAATTTGCTTTTTTAATTTTCAAACATTTTTTCTTTTGCAAATGTTATGAAATTATCAACTGACAATGAATTTTTTTAGTACAAAAATTAAACATTAACTAATGAATTGATAATGTATAAATTATCTTTCCTATTGATAATATATAAATTGTTCTTTCCTCTTTATTCAAATAATGTCTTACAACTGATTATCAAATTGTTTTGTTTTAGCTTGTTCGATTACTTTATAAAATTAGAGTTGTCATCTAAATTTTCAGTCGTAGATTTAAAATTCATTGTTATCTCATTAGTAATAAATTGTAATAAATTTGTTTTAAATTGCAACATTAGATAAGGTTGATTTTCTCCAATAATTTGTTATTCAATTTCAGTTGGAGATGCAGACTCGTATGGTCTATTAATCACCATTAAGAAAGCTATACTATATTTACATTCTCTTATAATCAAATTCAATATATTTATAGAAACTTATATATTTATATTATTACAAATATGTATGTATTATTACGTTTTTCGCTTGGTTTCTGGCGACAAGGCTTCATATCTGGATGATCGCTATATGGCAGATGAAAAGGATGGAAAAGCTATAGGAATTATGCAGTAGTAACAATGTGGCAGGACATACGAGCCAGGATAGAAAATCTCGGTATAGGTAACATTGTGATTGTACTTTTAATATATTGTCATGTATACGAAATGTCTCAGACCATCCGTACATCCCTTTTATCTCGAAAACAGAGCATTTTAGAAAAAAATTTCAGACAAAAGGGTTTCCAAATGATCTATTTAATGATCAGTCTGACCTTGGGTCATCAAGGTCAGAACAATGTCACTTTGAATTTTTTAAATGGAACTCACTATTTTTCATTGCATATTCTTGTAGCACATTTCGAGACTATAATAAAATATAATATTTTTTCATGAAGTACTTTTCATGAAGTACTTTTCGAGTTATAAGGTTTGAAAGTTACAGTATCACCAACATTACGCAAGGTGTTTGGAGATACCGACGGCTAAAACCTCTTACAATCTATTGTTCAGGATCATGATCTGGATAACATTTATTAAGATCAAGGTTTGAAGTCTGTTCTTCTTATTTCATTTTTGCATTAAAAATTCGATTTCTAAAAATGAAAATAAGAGAAAGAACCTCTAGTGATCTTGATCTTAACGAATGTTAAGGACATGATCCTGAACAACATTCAAAAGCCATCGATTGGATACTTTGCGTAGTGCTAATGTCGGCGGTAACTTTCAAGTCTTATAACTTGAAAAGTATTTCATGAAAAAATATTTTATTATAGTGTTTGGAAAACTCTCAAGATGTGCTACAAGAATATGATATGAAAAGGATGTTCCATTTAAAAAATTCAAATATCATTGAGTGATGCCACTCAAGGTCAAATCAATGATATCATTTTATGTCTTCCTCAAAGTCACAGAACTTTTATCTGAAACATTTTTTTTCCAAAATACACTATTCAAAAGAAAAGAAAGTACAAATTGTCAAAGATTTCCCGATCACTCGGGGATCGTTTTATTTATATATGTTTTCTTATGTATTTTTCTTCGTAGAAATTGAAAATATTCATTATAATAATGCCAGATTTAAGGAAAAATTGGTACATGGAAATAAAATGAATAAAATCCTTATTCGAATCATTATGAAATCACTGTCAGTTATATCTCAATGATTTAGAAATTAATTCCAAATTGGATCAAATGCGAGTAATATTGCATCACAAAACGTTAATTAAATTATATTTCTTATTAGAATATTTATTAATAATAACAAAAAAATTAATAATCTTATAATAACCGCCAAATAAGAAAAGCAGATAGCCGAGACACTTAAAAGCTGCCAAATGGGCTATTCTCCCTTTTTTTGTACAAAGAGAATTTTTTTGTACAATAGAACTTTCTCGTTTGACATATAATCTTCTCGTTAACATAACCTATAGATTATTCCGCTACTTAGCAAACGAGAATGGATTGAAATGGATTCAGATTTTCAGAAATACGGATTCATGAATCCGTATTAAAATAAATCCCGAATGCATTTTTATTCATTTATAGAAATTGCATGAAACAAATGTCTATTCTTTTTCAATTCTGAATACATTTTTATTCATTTATTAGAATGACATGGAGTATATTTCTATATTTTTTAATCGAAAAATAATATTATAGTATTTTGTGTGCGTGAATACTGCTTAATTTAAAATTCTGAATAGGAAATGCAGTTTTTCAATCCAGTTGAATGTAAAAATAATATCAACTATTTCTGTGCATCGTGAATACTGCTAAAAGTAAAATTCTAAATAGGAAATGCAGTTTTTAAATCCAATTAAATTAAAAAAAGTTTTTCTTTTAAAATGGGTCATAAATACTATTCAATTAAAAAATGTGAGTGGAAAAGCCATTGTTTATTAAAAAATGCATAACATTTATCAAGATCAAGGTCATTTGTGGTTGTTCCTCTTATTCTTCCATTATTTTTGCATTAAAAATTCATTTTTACGTAAAAATGAAAATAAAAGATGTAATCAGTGGCCTTGATCTTGATAAATGTGTATCCAGATCCTGAACAATATTCAAGAGGTTTTTAGCCGTCGATCGGACATCTTGGGTAATACTAATACCGGAGGTACTATAACGAGTTCTATAACTTGAAAAGCACTTCACGAAAAAATATTTTATTATAGTATTTTGGAAAGCTCTCGAGGTGTGTTACAAGAATATGCAATAAAAAATGGAGGACTCCATTTAAAAAATTCATATTGGTCTTGATTTGATCTTGATTTTGATCCTGATCTTGGTAGTGCTTCTTATTCATTATTTTCATCCCTAAAATCCGTTATTTCAACCTTCTTTATTCCAAGAAAATCTATTTCTTTTATATAAAATTTTTTCTTGTATCTGTCTTAGTTTCTGAGATATTCGCCTGGGGCGATTAAAATGCCGCATTCTGTATATAAGTTCCTTATTTTTAATTAATTGTTTTTATATATAGTTTATATTAATATATTTCCTTTATTATACAGCGTATATTTGTTGTATAGAAGTTTTAAAATAATAACTATAGAATTTCATGTAATTATTTTAATTTATTTAAACTTTTACATTTATAAAAATTTTTTATATGGAATCCAATCCATTTTTATGGATTTAAAATACAGATTCAGATGGATTGAAAATTTTCAATATATTTCAATCTATTTTCGTTTGCTGGGTATAACGGAGTCAGTAATTTTTTCTTAATGATTTATGATATTATAGATACATTATAATATTTATTCACGCTACTTAGAATAAAATTGAAAAAAATACCATTGTAATAATAAAAATGTACTTACAAAGTTGCTTTTATTGCTCGAACATCTGGAGCATTATATCACTCATCACTAATAATATACTCTCAAATCATAAATATAATTATTTGTGATAAATTCGTTGAACCGACTTTAATGAATCCTGGATCCAGTTGATTTGGCATTTTCTTTTAATATTCTTAATTTATAAAGAGATTTTTAAAAAGAAAATTTTAAGATTTCGCTTTAGCCTTTCAGTGTAAGCAGGCAGTTGCAGACGATTTATTACAGTGTGACGTCACGCACTTGTTAGCCAATCAAAATTGTTTTGTCAAATTTCAAATATCATTAAATTTCTTTATTTTAATTTTTTAATACCTACTTATTGCTAAAAATTACAAATTTTATTATACATAAATTTATAATAATGCATATTTCCATAATAAACAAAAAAAAATGTATTATTTTTTTCATGCAAACTCCCTAAGATCATGGCATTGTCATCACGCACGCAAGTTGCTTAAACCCTCTCCAATTAATTATTAAACCTCCCTCCCCCCCCACTACTCGTAATATTCATGCTTGCCTGAAAACTGCTCAATATTCGGAAAAAGATTAAAATTCGTTTGGTCATTGTTGAATTCGAATTTTTGATTTTTTGAATTCATTTTAATCTAATTCAAATAAACAATGTTTGAATCCATTTTAATCTATGACGTGGGATTGAAACTACGGGATTCCTATTCCTTTCAATCGAAAAAGTTTTACGGAAAAATATGCTCCGCAATCTATTTTAATTTATGATAACGGGGGGAGAGGGGGGGTTGAATCTATAAGATTTGTATTTCTTTCAATCGAAAAAAAAATTTTATGAAAAAAATAAACCATGCAATTCATTTTAATCTATTAATACATAGGATTGAAATGGCGATAATTCTTATTCTTCAATCCTATGCAGGTTTGAGAGTTTCAAATCCATTTTTGTCCATAATACGAAATTGAAAGAAAAGAAGTCTTATTTATCTTTTATTTCTTTTCAATCGAGCAAAATTTTTTAAATCATGAATCTATTTTAATTCATGACTCAGGAAATTGAAAATTAATTTTTCTTGTTTCTACAAAGATAATTTCATGTTTTTGAACTGAAGATTTCAAACATTTGAGTTGAGAACCTGGTGATGGGATTCATAAAAAAAAACGATTTAAGAAGTTATTATTCTAGTCTAGCAGTTCTATTCTAGTCTAATAAAAAAAAATCGATTTTATTTTTTACATATTTTGCAAGTATTTGATATAGAAAATATGTCTGTAAAAAGAATTAGTTCGATTCGCAAAATTAACAAAATTATTGTACTTGGTAGGGAGCAATCTTCGGCTCGTTTTCACAAAAAAAAACTGCGAGGTCCGAAAAATCAGACTTTCCTATTTCAAAAGAATTTGGTGATGAGAACAAGAAGAATGAAGAAACAGAAAATGTTGCAACATTTAACGGTTTTCGGCGACAGAACATGGAAAAAGAGAATTTTAGCTGTTGATCATAAGTAAAATTATCTCTACATAATCAGTATGAAAAACTTTAAATGCGTTTTTCTCGAAAACACCATGTTTTTCAAATTGATCTCATAATATCTCGAAAATCAGTTGATCAATCGAATCGTGCATGTGCGCACATCTTCAGCCCATATATAGCAAGCCCGTACTAGGAACTTCTGTGAAGTTGACACTTCATTTTTTTAAAAAATGAAATTTTGGTCACACTTCCGAATGCACTCCGAAAAGTTCTGAAGTTAAATCATTGGTCTTAAATCATTGGTCTTATGCTACAAGCGTTAATAACTTTCGTTAGAACTCGTGAGGTGCTACCCAGAACTGTCAATAGAATTGCCAGAACTTTTAAAAAATTTTCACCTCTCGGGTGTTAGAAATTTTCGATTCAACGAACGAAAAATCGCGATATCTCTTAAACCGTTGGTGAGTAGCACCCCACGAGTTTAAGAGATATCGTAATTTTTTGAACGTCTGATTCTCTCACATCTGAGGGACAAAATATTTTTTAACATTACAGCAGTTCTGTTGACAGTTCTGGATAGCACCTTACGAGTTTTATCAAAGTTATTATCATAAAGCGTTAGGATTAATGGTTTAGAAGATATCGCGATTTTTCGTTCTGCATTTTGTGAAGTTAGCACCCCAAATTTTTAATTTTTTTTTTTATATTAATTCACCGGAACTATTCTTAATTTTGGACAGGAACTCCAGAACTCTTCGAGGTGCATTCGGAACTGTGATCAAATTTCATTTTTTGGAAAAATGAGGTGCCAACTTCACAGAGGTGTACTAGGATGCCGATACTAGGAAGCCGAAATATATATTTTTACATTACAAAACTAATTTTGGTGAAAAAAAAGCAAAATCGAAACTTAATTTTCGATATGATGACATTTTTTTAAATTATCAGTATTTTTCTTCGTTCTAATATATAGTTTGCTATAGCCAAATTCATACTAATTGGAATTTTTTTGGTTTTTTGTTTCAGATGAGCAAAAGAGCTGGAATCGTGGGAGCCATAGACCTAGTTTTATTTTTCACGATGTTATTTAATATTTTATACAGCGCACATTAATAATTATTTTTTAATAAAAAAATTCTGAAACGTTTTTTAAATATGTACAAATATGTAGAAAAAGTCCCAAAAAACTTTATCTTATTTTTAAAAAATTCACAAAAATAGCATAAAAGTTAGACTAGAATAGTCCCCGTTAACTACGTGGGCTTTTTAATAATATCTATTGAACAGATATGTTACAATTGTACATCTTTTAACATTCAAGATTTATGGATCATCGAGCAGTTCCTGTACAATTATCAAGCAAGACGTGGTACAGTTTCAAGATTGTTGAGCGTTATACAAATTAATTCTCTAACTTAAGAGCGTTATAAAAATTAATTCTCTAATTTAAGGAACATTTTTAGGTTTAAATAATCTTGATGAAACTTGGTAGATGTGTAGAATGGTCTAATTTAAGTTCAACATATACTTTCTTTTATACTCAAATTGCTTTTCTTGGTCATTAGGGGACGCTGAACTTTTAATAGTTATTAATCACAAAATGATTGCTAAAAAAAATTGAAAATCTTCTCAAAATGATTGATTAATCGTTTGATTTTATTGTTTCTCAAGTGGAGACATAATTATTCAGCAGTACTAAATCTGAAAATCTTTTCCCGAAATTCTTCCTACATTAAAAACTATATAGAAGTGGCTGTTTTTGAATACTTGAAAATAAAAATTGTTCATTTAGTGATTTCACATATGGTGGAATTAGATAAGAAAATCCGTATTGCGTATAATGGCGAAAGTCCAGTCACATGATCTGAGAATTCGATCAATCAGAAATTGATCTCATTTGCGGATGAGTCATGTGAATTTCTGCAAATGAGCTCAGAACTTGAATGATCGTTAGATCTCTCTACTACTTTCAATCTATTGCGCATCTGTGGAAATGGGTCACCTCATGATTCCATGAAGCTTGACAGGCCTAATGCTAGACATGGCTTTCGATGTTAGAATTACTTTGTCAGAAGATTTTTAGATTTAGTGCTGTTGAATAATTATTATGTCAATCTCTATTTGAGAAATATATAATCAAGCTACAATCACTAGTACATAATCAATTTTCTTTTTCGAAATTCTCTAATTTATTGAAATAGGCCTGATACAAATCCGGATATTTAGAAGATCGACCGTCAGAATTCGAGAATTCTATTGAAATTTGTTTTATATTGTATCGTCCGTCGCACAGTGTGATACTGATCTCAATATAGGTAATCGAAAATGAAATTTTCAATTTTTTCATTGAAAACTAAATTTCTTGTAAAATAATCTCTATTTAGTATGTAAAATTTTAGAAGTAATAATATTTTTTCCTCACAAAAAAATATATAAAGTTATAATTATAAAAACAATAAAATTTGAAAAAGATGCTTTATCTTCCTATGGTTAAATTAATGAAATAATCAATACGTCATTGAATAAAGATATTTTAAACTAATAATAGTAGCAAATTATTCTTTTAAATTTAAGTTACTATTAAATTTACTTCTAAATAATTATTTAAATAATTATTTTATTATAA
>NW_017259252.1:654520-686093 GCF_001594045.1 Atta colombica
TATATATATATATATATCATAATTGTAGCTAAAAAGAACATAATGTTGAATATGTATATAAATAATTTGTCGAATAAATATTAAATAAATTTTAAAGAAAAAGCTTTTTTGGTATTAAAGGATTTTGTTATTTTTGTGGAGGATTTTCATTTTGTTAATTTTTATGTGCGACGCGTCGCGACGCATCCATCATGTCAAAGAATATCCAAAATCTTATGTCTGCAAATTTATAATCACGTAAAAATTAATAATTTTAATGTTTGAAAAATTATATAAAATATAAAAAAATTTTTAGAATGTAAAAATAAATTAATTGTCCCAATAGAAATTTATGTAAAAAATGGAAAAATGTTATTTAAATTATTATTTTTATTGTTTTAATTATGTAAATTTCGTCAGAATCATTTAGTTCTGATGAACTCGTCCAAATAGTTAATCATTTGAAGACGCGTCCTCTCTAACTGCAATTTACATAAGAGTTAATAATTCTTATTTCTGCAAGTTTCTGCAAATCTTGTATAAAGAAATTAAAAAATTATTATTTAATATCTATAATGCATCCTCATTTAATGAGTTTCTTTTAATTCCTTTTTTTTAAAGTCAAATTATATGTTAATTATCAAAAAATTAATTGTATTTATATTGAAATAATTATTTATACCCCGTTCAATGAAATAATGATCCCTCGATCGGACAAAAACTCGTTCGTTTTGCGCAGGTCTTCATAGCGTTGTACATTGCCTGCTATGCGCAAATTGAGATCATTCTCTTGTTGAACAGAGTATAGAAGTAAATTTAATAGTTTTTAACTTTAAAAGAATAATTTAATTTACATATTATTAGTTTAAAATATCTTAAATGACGTTGATTATTTCATTAATTTAACCATAAGGAGATAAAGCATCTTTTTTCAAATTTTATTGTTAAATATAACTTTATATTTTCTTTTAGAAAAGATACTGTTATTTCTAAAATTTTACACATTAAATAGAGATTATTTTATAAGAAATTTCAATGAAAAAGTTGAAAATTTTATTTTCGATCGCCTATGTTCAGATCGATACCACTGTGCGTTGTGTGAAGAGAAATTTCATTTATATATATTACATGCGTAATGTTAAAATTTTAAGCATTTTTAAGCATGCTATATTTTAAGCATTTTTTAAATAGAATTTCATTATTGTATTAATTTTATAAAAATAAATAAATTGCTAATCATTTTCAATGTGTTTCTTTTAGGACTTAATCGAGGACTTTTTGATGATTTCATTTTTTTCATTTAATTAATTTTGAAGATTTTTAATTTTCTTAGAAATCATTTCGTGCAATAATTTCATGCGATTAATATTTAAAAGTTTAGCGTCATCGAGCGGCAAAAAAAAAATTGGGCAAAAAAGAAAATATACGGTTGAACTTATTTTTGATCCATTTATACATTTATACATTCAATCAAGATCGATTATTTTATTTAAGAACGTTCCTTTAATAGATGAAAACGTATTTTTTTATTTTTATAATTTTGTTGTGTGTACATTTTAGAATAAGATGTTTATAATACTTATTTTAGCAATAAAACTGGATTAATTAGTATTATAGCTGATTGACAATTTGAATGTATTAGAATCCATTAAAATTTATTTGAATCCATTTGAATCCATAAAAAAGAATTATGTTCTATTCCCGTATATGAATAGAAAAGGATTCAATTTTACCATATTCAATTCTTTTCTATCCATATACATAGATCAAGAATTCAGATTAAAATAAATTAAAATGTATTAAAAATTTTCAATCTACTTTAATACTTTTTCGGATACTGGATGGAATCCTTGTTAGCGGCGCTTTCAAGTACAATTATTATTTTTCATCGAATCATGAAAGTTTTAAATAGTGTAGCTAAAATGAGTCTTCTGGTCTATTTTTGTTTAAAAGTGAATTTCTTAGATATTATAATTTTATTGTTAAGATGATTGCTGAATTCAAAATATATTAAAATTTTTAAATTAAAAATAGCGAAATCCGTTATGGCAAAAAATAGGAAAATAGATAGAATTTTAAGAAAATGTGTATCTTAATTTTTAGGCAATTTGTGTAGGCAATGCCGCGATCTTCATATGCTAATTATGCATATGACAAAAAATCGTACCATAATAAATATAAATTTATTTTATAGATAAAAAATTTTAAATAGCATAAATAAAATTGAAAAAAAAAAATTTATTTTAGTCACAAAAAATGGTAAATATGGCCAAAAACGCAAATTTTGACACATTTAATCTCAATTTTTTTTTCAAAAATCTGACGTGTTAGACTAATTCCACGATCATTCGTTTTCAGCAAACAAAAAGACATCAGACAGCACTTCGTTTATTCAGGTACAATTTAACTTTTACTTTTTTGTGATCGCGGCGTTCAGGGATCATTTTATTTGGACATTTTCTTATGCTTTTTTACGTGGAAAAATAAAAAATCATCACAGTAATAACGCACTCAAGAAAAATTGGTACAAGATTAATTGAAATAATAAAAAATAAAATCTTTAATTATTCACATCAATTATTACAAAATCGCTCTAGTTATGCTCTATTTACTTAAAATTAATTCAGAGAGTTGTTGATCTAACTCCGAACGAATTTGTAAAGGATTAAAACATAACCCAGACACGATATTTACAAAATATTTAAATATTTTTGTGGTTTCAGATAAATTATGAAACATTTATTATATATATTATGAAATATTTATTGTAAATCTTGTAATAAATGCTATGGAAATATTTAATAAAACATATTAGGTATACAACTTTGCTTCCGCCGTTTTCCTATAGATGGCTTTAGCGGTAAGTGGTGGTCGAAATAAATAGATATATCGAAATAAATAGAATCATACAATAAACTTGGGCATCTGTCAACATAACCCCATAGAAACATTAGTCGATTTGTGTCTGCATCATAAAGTTATTCTCGATTGAAAATGTCAGTTTACGAGCCAAATTCTTGTCATTTGCGGGAGATTTTAATTTTTTGCTTCAATATGAAGAAATCTGCGACTGAGGCTCATCGAATGTTCTCAAATACTTATGGTGAGGCCGCTATTAGTGAAAGAACGTGTCGTGAGTGGTTTCAACGCTTCAAGAATGGTGATTTTGACGTCCAAGGTCATGCTCTGTATTTGGTGGGACCAGCTCGGAGTAGTATATTATGAACTGTTAAAACTGACTGAAACAATCACAGGCGATTGGTATCGAACGCAATTGATGCATTTGAGCCGAGCATTGAAAGACAAACGGCTGCAATACAATGAGAGACACGATAAAGTGATTTTGCAGCATGACAATGCTCGACCCCATGTTGCGAAAGTGGTCAAGACATACTTGGAAACGTTGAAATGGGAAATCCTACCCCACCCGCCGTATTCTCCAGACGTTGCTCCCTCTGACTATCACTTGTTTCGATCAATGGCACACGGCCTGGCTGACCAGCACTTCCGGTCTTATGAAGAAGTAAAAAATTGGATCGATTCGTGAATAGCCTCAAAAGATGACCAGTTTTTTCGACGCGGGATTCGTACGCTACCCGAAAGATGGGAGAAAGTAGTGGCCAGCGATGGACAATACTTTGAATCATAAATGTATAACCAGTTTTTTACAATAAAGCCTCGAATTTCGGAAAAAAAACGACGGAAGCAAAGTTGTACACCTAATAATTCAAATAAAAAATACCAAAAATACACTATGCGTGGAAATTAAAGCATCACCTCTCACTCCTTCAAAAAATGAATAAACTGTAAATAAGTGTAACTTTTACAAAAATGATTATAATGAGACGTTCAAAAATGCATTTTGTAGCTTGAAATCTTTATTTTTCAGATTTGTTCTTTGAATAATGATTTGGCTGATTTTTACAAGAGCTACACAATTATAAACGATGATCTGTTAAATTTACTTTAAACGCATGCATACGCACACGATGTATTAACTTTTCCTTGAGTGTAGTGTTATTATTGTATTATATGACAATTCTCGATTTTTATATAGAAATTAAAATACCTAAGAAAATATAGAAATAAGACGATTTCCAAACAAAAAAGTTGTACTCTCCTTTTATGCGAAGTACAGTATTTTATTTGATAATAACATCGTACTCACTTGTGGACATTCTTTTACGTTGGGTGCGTATTTATTTTGTTGCATTGATATAGTGATGGGAAAAGTCTGACTGACTGTTGAAGGAAAGGTACATAAATCGTATACGTCATTACGCTCCAGCTTGTCGTTTGGCCGCTCATCCGCGTGCACATACTTTATTCCGTCCGCTCCGTTTTCGGATACTGTACAGTTATTAATATGCGTCATGCCGGATGAGCTATTTACATAAATCCCGTATCCTAAAATAAATAGATAATATAAAATAATTCAACAATTGTTCAACATGGTACAGTAAAATATTTCATTTATCCAAATATATTAAGAGACGAAATAGTTCCGATAATCGAATGATTCGGATAACAGAAATCATTAGTTTTTCCCTTTAGCAATACTATGTTAGTTCTGATAATAATAACTAATGTTCAGAAAATTGATATTGAGCATCAAGCTCTTATTTGGCACTTTAGTTTGAATATTAAGAGTTTAGCTATGATATTTGAAACTGAGTACAAATTTGTTCATATAAATGGAGTAAAGATAAATAACGTTGTATTTTTAAATAAAATATAGTATATGAGAAGAAGAAAAAGATGAGATTGTATTATTACATATATCTTACCTCTATTATATTGCACAGTACAATTATTTATCACGACTGATGCGTCCGACGTAGTGACGTTGATACCCGTGAAGGCAGAATGTAAAATAGAAATTGATTCCATTATCGGTGGAACGCCTTCCACATGAATCGCCGAAGTTATATTGTACTCCCTCCCGGTTCCAGCATATCTATTTGAAGAATT
This sequence comes from Atta colombica, assembly GCF_001594045.1. Lineage (NCBI taxonomy): Eukaryota > Metazoa > Arthropoda > Insecta > Hymenoptera > Formicidae > Atta > Atta colombica. The sequence continues at coordinate 659,471 of NW_017259252.1, forward strand.
AAAAAAAATTTATACATATATATGTAATATATTAGGAATCCTGATGGAAAAATATTTTACTGAAATTTCTTTGAAAATAATATTTTAACAAAATTTTCGAAAAAATTTTTTAATTTTACTACAATTTCGCAGAAAATGATTTTTTTCAATCAAAGTTGTGAAAAGTATTAAAATTTAATTGAAATTTTTTGCTTCTTTTTTGAAAATTTCTCTAAAAGTTTATCGGAATTTCTCTGAAAATATGTTGATATTTCGTTGAAAATAATTTTCAACGCTCAATTGATGAAAATTGGCTAGAAACTTATTACAATTCCTTCAAAAAGTTTTTTTTGAAAAATTAGCTGAAAATTCTTTGAAAATTTGCTGAAAATTTCTGTAATATGTTGCAATTTTTACCGGCAGTATATACGTGGCATCGCCGCCAAATGAACGAGGGAGAGTTCTGTTTCTCGTAATTAAAATATTACACACAAAAGGAATATTATGAAATTTTTCACTCATGTTTTAATGAAATGATTTCTTAAAAATATCAGTTTCAAAAATTGGGCTCAAAAAAATTGGGCTCATAAAAATAAATCAAATATATATATTGATAACATAATTTTGTTTAAAAAAAATGATAAAATTTAATTTAAACATCCTTGTGTTTATGCATAAAAAACATGTAATTTTGCTTTAAAATTCAATTAAATTTCACTGAAGTGTTCCAAATTGTAAAATAATTTTAGCAAAATATTCAGCGAATTTTTTTTTACGATAAAATTTTTTTACTATAGAACAAAAATATTAGGAACAACTGATCGATATCTTCTTAAAGATACTCACTCGATCACCGTGTTCCGTAGAATGGACAGAGATTGATGCACGTAAAGTGTGTTTTGTTGAATGAGTTTCTGTTTATCGTACACCGCATCCTCGAATCGTATTCCTCGCCAATGCTTGATCGTCTTGCTTGCACCATCGTAGCGAGGCAGACAAGAAATGCCCAGATCAGGATGATAATCTATAAGATATTAAAATATATATTAATTACCATAATTTTTACATAATTATCATTTACATAATTATTATTATAAAATTCGAACTTCGAGATACTAGAAAGATAGAGATGGAGAGAAAGAAAAGAGAGGAAGAGAGGGAGGAAGAGAGGTAGAGAGAGAGAAGGAGGAAGGAAGGGGGAAAGGAGGAAGAGAAGGGGGGAAGGTGAGAAAGAGAGATCTTCAAACACTTACCGCAAACACCGGCACCTAGTTCTCTCTCCGACCAATGTTCGCAAGTTGTTAGCGAGGGTTCGGTGCCACGACAGCCTGGTTCCTCGTAAAGAAGACGCGGCTTGGAGGGCCATTGTCTGTCGATCCATGACCACCATTGTCCGCCCTGATAACCGAGCTGCCGGCATGCTGTCTCTAAATTTGCGCGAGTCCAACTGCAAAGAGATTCACATATAAGATATCACTAGTATCTCCATTATCGGTTATATTAGCTGCGTACGTACTTTCGTGAGTTTGTGCAGACGGAACGCCAGCCACCTTTGTGGAAGAGTTGCAGTCTTCCCGTTAGCGGATTCGGTCCGTCAACAAGGCGTATCGTGGGTGATGTTCGAAGAGATGGAACCTGCATTTCCGCTGCGGTCAGCAAGATTGGCATGTGTGCTTCGCCCTTTTAACAAAATTAAATATCGTCAGGAAATATTAAATGCAATTTTATAATACAAACAATGATTAAAGGAGCATATAACCACACGCAAGCTCATCTTAATTAGCATAAAATCATAATATATTAAAATTTTTTAACAGTATAAATTTAAACCATAAACATTTTAGTCAAGATTAAGTCATCTTGAGTATGTCATATAACTAAAATTTGATGTATAAATTTGATGTATAAATTAATAAAAAATTACATAATTGTTAAAATATTAACATAGTTATAAACGAAAAAGTGTATCCATTAGATGTTAGCGTGATTAATGATGCCGTGATTAATCATAAACGTTTCCATCTGAATTCGCAACATACGTTGTCAATCTATTGTATTTAAGATTTTTTCAAATATGATTGTTCGTAGAGTGTTCCTTAAATATTTTAATTTTTTATTAATGATAACTACGGCAGTGTCTTGCGCCATGTCGAGGCACTATCGTGATTGTTGTGAAGACATAAAAGTTCCAATTTCTGTGTCACAACGATTCTTACAAAATTGTTTCGATTTCCAAGATTTGGCAATTGAACGAGTTTTTTTAATTTATCGATTGATCAATCAATGAATTAAAAAACTCGCTCACTTTACATGGAAACTAGTTTAAAAGTGTGTATCATTGTCTCACAATAATTTTGATATTTGTAAATTAAAGATGTGTTAAAACGAGATATTTTTGTAAGAAAGATTATTGATCGAAATAAAAAATAAAACAAAATAATATATTTCTTTACTTTTAATCCCAAATTTAATTTTCAGTATTACATTATGTATATATTAAGTGTACTGGGAATAAAATGTGAGGAAGGAATCTTATAATTCAATAATATATGGAGTTTAAGGTGCTCAATGTAGATTGTGAATTATTTTTGTTCGATTTAATTTCTATATGTTCCTTTACAGCATAGGAGACTCTCACATTAACATTTTGATTGCCATATTTGTAAATTTTTGCCAAGGCTCTGTCATCCGTTTGTGAGTAACGGTTTTATTTACTCGATTAAAAATAATAACTATACTTTAAACATTAAAGAAATAATATACTTAAATTATATTAAAACAGAGAAAGCAATAAAGTATTAAAATAATTTACTAGATCTATCAAGCTAAATGCTAAAATTAATTTGGCAATTCAAAATGTTAAAGACTGAAAAATTTCAGTGGCTATGCTGCCAAGAACGGTGCCCGAAGGTCTTGACACTACGTCGAGTCTATAAGAGGATTACTCAGGTCGTGGGTCAATCGCGTGGGGGCAAGAACCGCCAGTTAACACGTGACCTGAAACTCATCGCTTAGAGCATTAGAGGCGGTGAATCACTCAGCTATACGATGCATGCGTTATTCATATCCCGTTCTTAATTATCCGATTAGCACTTTGCAGATCTCTTGACAACTGACTTCGGCCGGCGGAAATAGTGCAGACAAGAAGTGTTTACAGAGATTCCGTTTATAGAGATTATTAGAACAACTATTCGTTCGCCTTTAATGTATCAAAATATTTTCTCTATTAGTGATAGCGTTCAGCAATCTTCAATAGTTTCCTAAGTATATAAGTGACAGATTATCAGTGGAAACGCTCATTAGAATTAATTACTGTCTTATCTCTGCAAGTATATTAACTCACAAATCGAATTGATACAATACAATTTATAGAATTGATGATTGCAGTTGCTTATTCACATAGAGTAAGGTTATTGAAATCGTATTACTTTTTATTTAAGGCTTTTATTAAGGCTCATAAAATTATGAAGAATATTTTTAAGCTTTTTACAGCATAATAACTGCACTCTTTTCTCTTTCTTATATAATTTTTTCATAATATTTTTGCGCTGTTATAACGTTTAAAATAAAGATTTTTTTCAGTATGGAGCAATTTTGGCAACGAAGAAATTCGTTGTCTAAAAAAAAAATCGCACCATATTCTTCATTTAAAATATCATGATAATGCACAAAATTTAAAAATTACATAAGAAAAAGAAAAAATTGTATTTTATTATGCTATTAAAAACTTAAATATATGTTAAAGAATATATGTCATAATTTCTGAAATACATGATCATTTCAAGAAGTAATTCAAGGAGTTTCTACGTGAAACGAAATAAACACTTCGTAGATTTACAATATATATATTTTTACATAATGAATGAAATAAAATGAAGAAATGGAAAAATATTAAGTAACGTATGATTTAAGAAGTTAAATTAAAGAAGAAGATTGTGGTGCAATTTAGAAATTACATTATAGTTCGAATTAGGAAACTAGAACATTTTTTAATCTTTTATTTATTTTATCTATAAAAAAATGTAAATGCAAACTTTAATCTTATTAATTTAATTTTAATAATATTCTATATATATAATCACAACAAATGGTCAAGACTTAGGCTATTTAACTTATTAGGTGTACAACTTTGCTTCCGCCGTTTTTTTTCCGAAATTCGAGGCTTTATTGTAGAAAACTGGAACATTTATGATTCAAAGTATTGTCCATCGCTGGCCACTACTTTCTACCATCTTTCGAGTAGCGTACGAATCCCGCGTCGAAAAAACTGGTCATCTTTTGAGGCTATCCACGAATCGATCCAATTTTTTACTTCTTCATAAGACCGGAAGTGCTGGTCAGCCAGGCCGTGTGCCATTGATCGAAGTGATAGTCAGAGGGAGCAACGTCTGGAGAATACAGCGGGTGGGGTAGGACTTCCCATTTCAACGTTTCCAAGTATGTCTTGATCACTTTCGCAACATGGGGTCGAGCATTGTCATTGCTGCAAAATCACTTTTTTATCATTTCACTTTATCTCTCGTTGTATTGCGTCTTTCAATGCTCGGCTCAAATGCATCAATTGCGTTCGATACCGATCGCCTGTGATTATTTCAGTCGGTTTTAACAGTTCATAATACACTACGCCGAGCTGGTCCCACCAAATACAGAGCATGACCTTGGAGCCGTGAATATTCGGTTTGGTCGTCGACGTGGAAGCATGGCCGGGAACTCCCCATGATTTTCTGCGCTTGGGATTATCGTAATGAACCCATTTTTCGTCTCCAGTCACAATGCGATGCAGAAATCCCTTCCGTCTTTAACTTTCAAGCAGCTGTTCACAAGCAAACGCCGTTCAACATCTCTCGGCTTCAATTTGTACGGCACCCAATTTCCTTGCTTCTGAATCATTCCCATGGCTTTGAGGCGTTTTGAAATGGCTTGTTGAGTGCAATGATCGTGCCAATTCTTCTTGATTTTGACACGAGTCTTGCTCAAGTAATGCCTCCAATTCTGCATCTTCGAAAACCTTCTCTCTTTCCTCGATGTCAAAATCACCGTTCTTGAAGCGTTGAAACCACTCACGACACGTTCTTTCACTAATAGCGGCCTCACCATAAGTATTTGAGAGCATTCGATGAGTCTCAGCAGATTTCTTCATATTGAAGCAAAAAATTAAAACCTCCCGCAAATGACAAGAATTTGGCTCGTAAACTGACATTTTCAATCGAGAATAACTTTACGATGCAGACACAAATCGACTAATGTTTATGGGGTTATGTTGACAGATGCCCAAGTTTATTGTATGATTCTATTTATTTCGATATATCTATTTATTTCGACCACCACTTACCGCTAAAGCCATCTATAGGAAAACGGCGGAAGCAAAGTTGTACACCTAATATATTTTTTGTAATTCTGCTATGAAATACGTTGAAAAATAGCAACGCTTATATCACGATTTTTTTATTTATGTAAATAACAAAACTCCTGTTGCACTTTATGTCACGAGTAATTATAGTACCATTATAGTACCATGTAGTTCTTAAATAACCCGTAAGAAAGTATACAATAATTGAATTTTTAAGCGAGATAGTAAGAGTCGGTGCGATTTCGGCAACTTTACCTTATAGATATTACTAAACACTTCATTTAACCGACGATGGTTTTTTTCTTCTATTTATAAATACTTCTTGGTCGAATTTTACTTAATATTATTTATATTAAGCTAATTTTTTTAAAGCTACGAACACTAGAAATAAAAAGAAATTATACAATAACTTTAAATAAAAAAAAAAAACAGTAAAAATCAATTTTTTATTTTGAAATCTTGAAATCTTCAAAACTTTTTATTCGTATAATATATTTTCTTTAGACATCTGACGCCATATTATTGTTTTAGAATTCAGTTTTTGTATTTATCCAAAAGATTTATGTGTAAAGATAGATGTAAAGAATTAAAATACAATGACGAGATAGTGGCTGTGAATATACTTAGATCCAATTTCGAAAAGGTATTATCAATTTATTACCCTAACAGCACAAGACATCCTCAGGATGATTTGGGTCTTAAATATCCTGAACATATACACATGTTTATGATATTATATATATATATATATATATATATAATATATAGATGAAAATTTCATAAAACAGCGAATAATTCGCTTTCACAAAAGAAAGATGTTTTTATGAGCATAGTGAGATAGAAACTTTTTTACTATCTCATCCAAAATACCATAAGGATAATTAATTTTTTTAATTTTATTATTAAGACATTTTTGGACAACGATTACCTTATTAATTTTATTTTTGACACGATCAATATACGATTAAAGTCTCTTTTGAAACGTAAGACGCTAAAACAAACAGACAAACCTAACAATAATAATAAAATAACTTCTGTTTACTATCCCATTTTTGCCTTGCATTTATGACAAAAAAATTAAAAATCTGAATGTCAAATTGTTTTCTTCAGTTTAAATGAACTTAACGGAATCATCAAAGCACAAAAAGATGTTCTTTCTCACGAGTCGAAAAAAAATGTGTACAAGAATTAATTGTAAAAATTGTAACGCTTTTTACAGACGAGTGGGACAGACGAGTCGTAAGTTAAAAATAAGAATTAACAAACATAAAAATGATATTAATAAAAAAAGTGGTAAATAACTTACCTGTTATTTCTGAATATAGTTTACAATTTGATCATGAATTTGATTGGATGAACATCAAAATTTTAGACAATGAGATATCTGGATAAAAGGTTAGTATCCGAAATGCTCAATATCAAAATGTAAGACAATGGTTTAAATTTGATTGAAATTAGATACGGAGTTCTTGCACCATGCGATTAAAGAAAGCGTATCTGTTCCAACATTGATTTCTAGATATCTTATACGAACATAATAAATAAATTTTAATTCTTCTGATTGTTATAACTCTGTACTCAAATGTCTATCTACATGTTGTTTTTCAATTCGATAACGTCTATTTCTTTGCCACTGTTGTTTCCATTCTTATAATATTTATTTCTTATTTCGTTCATTTACATATATGAGTTCATTTACATATATCTGCGTTAACACTGCAAATGTCTTACAAAAAATTTAGTCTGATTTTATCAATCTTAATTTATTTTATTGTATATTATTGTATATTATTGTGCAGTTATGATATGCAGGTAAATCTCCATAAGAATTTGTTATCGTTTCTTTTTTAGTAATTATCTTTCTGAATGATATTTTGATTTAGCTCGCACTTATAATTAAACAGCTAACTGACGATTACACACTTCAGATTTGGTAATCTGTGAGACTTCTTTGTTACACTCGATTTCTTTGATGTATGACTATGGGATGATTATCAAGAATTATTACGCAAGACTTCTGAGGCTTGAATTGAGCCGAAACTTTTAGTTTTTATATTTATGTAAGATATATAATTGAAATATATATTTAAAAGATAATCACACCAATTATTAAGGCTCTTAATTGCCCGTTTTTTCTTTTATTTATTACTTAAAAATTTCATAATGTCCTGAGACCTAACAAATTAAACACCTAAAAATATTCTAAACAATGTTATAACATTCTAATCCGGAGTTCTAAGAATGTACGTCTGTAATTTTGAGGATCTGTTTGAGTTTTTCTGATATTCTAGAACTATTGCTAAATGATGATGTCATTTCTCTCAAAATGTAAAATTTAATCAAGCTCTCTATATAACTAAGTCTACATAACTGAAGCACAGACGTATCATAATTTCTTTGTACATGATTTTCGCATGCACTTAGTGTGAGACATAATTATATTTTTACCATTATATTTGTTCCATTTTATTTTTGTATTATCGAAGCTAATGAATATATAATATTTTATGAAATATTTTAATCTTGCAAATTCGGCACACTTTATTCAAAAAACATTCCGAGGAATGTTCAAAAGACATAAGGACATCTTCTAGAGCTTAAAGTCCTTTTAAGATATCTCTTGGAAGCATATGCTATATAGAAAATAATGGAATTGTCCCAAAGATTAGGATAGACATTTTTAGAACATTTTTGGATTATCAATTTCCTTGTCCTGTCAATGAATGTGGGACAATAAGATGCTCATTTGATAGTTTATTGGATACCTTCACAGGCTTCCTCAGGACTCTCTGTGCTATTAGGCTAAGGATCGCAATAATGCAAACATATTGATATTTAAAGGCATATAAAAGATATATAAAGATAAAAGATATCAAATAACTTTAAAATAGCGTTTATTAAACGTTTTAATGATAAATATAAAAAATATAATTTTTATATCCTTTTTGATGAAAAGGAATTTTTTATCATAAAACCTAATTTTTTGCTCGAATTTTTACTCTGAAATAAAAAAAAACCTGTTCTTTTCATCTCTAAAAAATACACACACAACATCTCATAAGTTCTCATTTTCTAATTAAGGAGATTATTTATTTCGCATTATAGAAACTCTAACGATTCAACCTGTTTCAACATTTTTTTCTCATTACTAATCAATTAAATATCATGTTTCTGTCTTAAAAATACGTAGCCTTTTAATGAAATATATGTTCACGGTGCGATTTGTATCTGTAGAATGATTAAGTGCGCATGCCCCCTTTAAAATTGCTATGTACGTACGCAACCCGTAATTAAAATAGCAACTAGATAACACTTAATAATACTTGTTAGAAATATTAAGGTATGAATATTATTTTGCCGATACCGTTTGCACCAATAACGCAACAATAAAACAACATCGATGTTTGCGTGTCCATGATGTTTCCGGTTAAATAGTGTCCTCCGTTCCGCGCGCGAAAGGTCCCTTTCCTGTCATGCATTCCATCCGTCACTTTGCATTCTTTTGCGATTACGTTTGCTGGACTGGAATAAAGTACAATGCTCTTTATTTCATCAACGAAAAATAAATAAAAAATAACTTTATTGAAAAATAATATTTATTTTTGTAACAATTTTAATTTAATATTTTGTTAGTCCTTCTTTGTCTTTTATTATCTTTGTCTTCTTTTTCCAAGAAAATGCAATAAACGGGTGCTTTATATTTTTATATAGCCGTAGCTGTAATAAATAGCTTTCTCTAGAATGTCGACAGATTTTATAAAATATAAATTATAACGATTTTAAAATAATGGATAATTTAAAAGTGTTAAAATGTTTAATACAGAAACCCTCGCACGTTTTGCAAAATATGTCAATTATCATGTCAATGTCACTTTGTTATTTGACAATATTTAATGAAACTCGATAGCATCTCTTAACGACGTTTATTTTAATCGCCATTCGTAAAAGTCTATTTATAGGTGTACAACTTTGCTTCCGCCGTTTTCCTATAGATGGCTTTAGCGGTAAGTGGTCGAAATAAATAGATCATAGACGTCATACAATAAACTTGGGCATTTGTCAACATAATTCCATAGAAACATTAGTCGATTTGTGTCTGCATCATAAAGTTATTCTCGATTGAAAATGTCAGTTTACGAGCCAAATTCTCGTCATTTGCGGGAGGTTTTAATTTTTTGCTTCAATATGAAGAAATCTGCAGCTGAGGCATCGAATGCTCTCAAATACTTATGGTGAGGCCGCTATTAATGAAAGAACGTGTCGTGAGTGGTTTCAACGCTTCAAGAACGGTGATTTTTATGTCGAAGACCGTATATAGCGGTGGAAGAGAGAAAGTTTCGAAGATGCAGAATTGGAGGCATTACTTGAGCAAGACTCGTGTCAAAATCAAGAAGAATTGGCACGATTATTGGTGACTCAACAGCCATTTCAAAACGCTTCAAAGCCATGGGAATGATTCAGAAGCAAGAAAATTCGGTGCCGTACGAATTGAAGCCGAGAGATATTGAACGGCGTTTGTTTGCTTGTGAACAGCTGCTTGAAAGACAAAGACGGAAGGGATTTCTGCATCGCATTGGGACTGGGGACGAAAAATGGGTTCATTACGATAATCCCAAGCGCAGAAAATCATGGGGAGTTCCCGGCCATGCTTCCACGTCGACGGCCAAACCGAATATTCACGGCTCCAAGGTCATGCTCTGTACTTGGTGGGACCAGCTCGGCGTAGTGTATTATGAACTGTTAAAACCGACTGAAACAATCACAGGCGATCGGTATCGAACGCAATTGATACGTTTGAGCCGAGCATTGAAAGACAAACGGTCGCAATACAACGAGAGACACGATAAAGTGATTTTGCAGCATGACAATGCTCGACCCCATGTTGCGAAAGTGGTCAAGACATACTTGGAAACGTTGAAATGGGAAGTCCTACTCCACCCGCCGTATTCTCCAGACGTTGCTCCCTCTGACTATCACTTGTTTCGATCAATGGCACACGGCCTGGCTGACCAGCACTTCCAGTCTTATGAAGAAGTAAAAAATTGGATCGATTCGTGGATAGCTTCAAAAGATGACCAGTTTTTTCGACGCGGGATTCGTACGCTACCCGAAAGACGGGAGAAAGTAGTGGCTAGCGATGGTCAATACTTTGAATCATAAATGTATAACTAGTTTTTTACAATAAAGCCTCGAATTTCGGAAAAAAACGGCGGAAGCAAAGTTGTACACCTAATACCAGAAACTTTACGCGGATGATTTAACTTTCTGTTAAAAGAGCAATAAATTAACAAATATTGACATATAGTTTATAATGTGCACCCAATCAAAGTAGAGACATATGATGATTATAATCACATCGGAAGAATTAATTAAAGCCGAGCGAGCGAGAGTGTAACCCAGCAAACAAGAATGGATTGAAATGGATTAAAATGGATTCAGATTTTCAGAAATACGGATTCATGAATGTTAAAATGAATCCTTTTCAATCCTGAATGCATTTTTATTTATTTATAGGAATTGCATAGAGCATATCTCTATGTCTTTCAATCCAAAAATAATATTAGTATTTTCTGTGCGTAGTATAGTGAATACTCAATTGAGAATTGTGAATAGAAAGTACGATTTTTTTAATTCAGTTAAATTAAAAAATAATATCAGCAATTTCTATGCAACGTGAACTGCTCAATTCAATATTCTGAATATGAAATGCAGTTTTTTAATCTAATTGAATAAAAAAAATTTTTATTTAAAAATGGACCATAAACGCTATTTAAATTATTTAAAATTATAAGAAATTTTTCGTTTTAATCCAACTAAGTTAAAAAAATTGTAATAAAAATAATTGAGTTAATATGTTTATTTGTTTCTCTTTAATTAGAAGTAAAATGAATGATCGATGTGAATACTCGCAAACTAAGTAAAAGAAGTTCGAATATTAGATTAATCCCGGCACGCGACATTGACCAAACGAGATTAGATTATCCGACACTTACCCAATATTGTCTCACAGTAATGTAAATTGTTTATACTTTATTATATCTGTTAAATGATATTTTTATTATATCTATATAATTTCGTTACTAGTTTACTAGTTGTAATTGAAGTAAAAAATGAATAGCACATTTATCAATCGAAGAAGTAGCGGGTAACGTAGAAGAGTCATAATCCAGAGATTCTAAATTCTTCGAATCCCACGAAGATGCATTTTTTTATGCCAATTTGAAGTAGTTAATTTCAGGTATAATTATTATAAATGTCTTAGGAATAAAATTTGTCTAAGGAATAAATTTGTTCCTTAGATGAATATATTTTTTTTTAATATTAAACTAGTGTCAGCTCGCATCCAATCCATTCAATCCATTTTCATGAATTTAAAGTACACATTAAAAAAATTTTAATCTATTTTAATCCATTCTCATTTGCTAGGAAAGTTATCACGAATACGCGAGAAGATTCGTTTTATAAAAATAAAATTTTGAGAGATTTAAAAGAACACACGAGATTATTGTATTTTTTATAATCCTTTGATTAATGTACTCTATTTAATTAATCCTATATAATATTTATATAATATTTATAATGTAATTAATTTGATTTATTGCATAGTACAACAAGGATCATTAACCAGGACAAAAAAAACAAAATTATTAATTAATGATAATTAATTAATAATTTTAACTGATAATCATATACATATACCATTGCAACGTAATAAAAGAAATTTAAAAAATCAAGCATATTATATTTTGTGTTTAATTTTATGATTTTCGATGATGGATCCAGGTTAGTAGCACACAGCGCTTACAAAGCATTAACAAAACACTAAAAAAAAGCGCATTTTTAGCGCTTTGTTGTGTTACTTGGAAAGATTTAATTAAATATTTTGTGGAAATGTTATGTATGATGCGCAGGTGGGAGGTGTATAATTACGAAATTACGTTCTTCCATGTACTTCACTATTTGTTCCTAAATGATTATGAAATCTCACTGATAAAGAAGTTGGTATGACTCCAATCCCATTATCAGTTAATGGTATCAGCAGCGCTATCGATTCTCGTGAATGACGATATAAGGCTTTGGCAGACTTAGATAATGTTTTTTTATTGATAATAATATCGTGAGATTTCAACTTGGAAGTTCTTACGGATGATGTCGAAATTTTACTAGAAACATAATCTATATGAAATTTTCTGAAATATAATTTACTTTTAAGACAATCCTTCTCTCTCGCGTGCCTATAGTAACATGTATACAGTTGCACATTGCGATGAATCATAGGCCTGTTCTTTTTGAATTTAAGTACAAAGTCTTCTTTTTCTTTCCAGGAGGAAACAAGTGGAAGAAAGATGAACTATGAATACAAAAATTCAGCAAAAAAGAACAATTTTCTTATGTCCATTTTCATATGTTCAGACATATCTTGATCAAAAAGTTCCCGGAATTCATTCAGAAAATTCAAAATACAAGTTTTATTCATCAAAAGTGATATTTGTCCCCTTCAAAGTACTCTCCATCGACTATGCCAGCGCTTGATCCAGCTCTCGAAACATTTCTGGAACTCTATTATCGATATAGCCATCAGAGCAATTCGATTTTTCCATTATCTCCTTTCGGCTGTTAAAACGCGTTCCCCATAATGGTTTTTTGATTCGATCGAACAGAAAAAAATCGCAGGGAGCCATATCAGGTGAATTCAATGGCTATTGGATGTTATTGGTTTCATTCTTGGTCAAAAATTCATGGATAATGATGGCACTGTGCGACGTTGCGATATCGTGGTGCAAAATCCACGAGTTGTTTTCCCACAAATCCAAAATCGAAAATACGTGCAGAGGTAGACATACTCAAGACGGCGTAACTTTTACAAATGTCAAGTTATGGTGATAAAATTTGGTGGGAATGTCAATGATAGATAGTGGCAACCTAATCAAAAAAACAGAACTCAAATCAGCTGACTCAAAGCATCACCTGGTGGTAATTCCGGGAACTTTTTGATCAAGATGTACATAGTTCATATACACATGCATGTCCATGGATATTATTTTCACAACTAAAGATACTATTCATAATTATCCACATTCGGGTATATCCAATATACTTGTGTATATCCAATATGTCGTTGTGTATATCCAATATATGAAATATTTGTAGCGATTTTATCTTATATATATTGGAATACTTTGGATTATTTCTCATTGAATAGTTAATATAGAATGTAAATATGCGAATAAAAATCATAAAATATCATTAATACAAATGTAACATATACAATAAATAACATTTTTTATTCTATCTTCATTAAATCTTTGTATTGAATTTGATTTTAACATATTCGATTTTAATATATTAATTTCATATATGTGATGTTGAATTTGATATTCTTGATTCTGTTAATTGAATTTTATATTAAATTAATAACAATCAACATTTTTAGTGTTAAATACAATATTTGAACAAATAACATAAAAATAATGTATTTTAAACGCATAAATTATTAAGATAAATGAATATATTAATAAAATGTTAAATCATGTTTAATTCTGTGAAAATATTATGACGTACGAGAGATATAATTATAAATACTGTCCTTGTATGTGTATTGTACTGTCAATAACATAAGGATGTTAATTTTACTGAAGAAATATTTCAGAATTTATTTCCAAATTGCATCAATATTATATATTTCTTATGATATTAATTTTTTACATAATATATATATATATACTCTTTAGAAACACAATAAGATATACGCTCGAGAATGACCTGTTATGCGAGAACGTACTTCTTCTGAGAGTACTCTACACAACAGAGCATCATTAGTAATGCTAAACAAAATCATTAGTAACATCATTAGTAATGTTAAAAACAAAAGAAATGGTTGGAAAATCTAATACTCACGGACCGCAATTTTTATATGACAATGATGACGATACTGAACTTTACAGGAAACGAAACTATTCACACGATGGCAATGATATGAACCTAGCGCTCAACTTTATCAAAAATAAAAATTAATGTCACAGGCCGTTTGTATTTGTTTGTATCGATCATTATTTCGTTTGTACCTCAAACAGTTAAACAAAAAGTGAAAAATAAAAAATGGCCAGCGCGCAACTTTAAGATTTTTTAATTTCATTTATGTCATTCGAAAGAGAATCGTTTGTATCCGTTTGTACCTCTTCTATTTTTGTTTGTATCTCAAAGGGTTTGAAGATACAGCGCGTTTCAGTTTTTGCACAACCGTTGGTCCCATTTCGATATCTTTAAAAATGACCAACTTTCCCTCTTGATGCATTTTCGAAATTTTGAAATCGCTATATCTCCGAATTCTTTGAGGTACAAATGGATACAAATGATTCTCTTTCGAATGCTGTTTGTCCCATTTCGATATCTTGAAAATTGGCTAACTTCACTAGGTCGCGCATGATCGGTACAAACAAGTACAAACGACATCGATTGATGTCGATTTGATGTTTTCGTCGATTCCATTATCATTTCTGACTGAGAAGTACAAACAGCTTATGTATTAATTTTTATTTTTGATAAAGTGAGCGCCAGGTTCACATTGGTCATGATGGTACGACAACAGGTGCCTTGGGTGATCTTCTTCTTTTTCTTCTTTTTCTTCTTCTTCTTAAAACTCTTTTGATTTCCGACCCATTACAAAAAATAACAGTACTATAGACAAAGAAAGAATGGATCAAGGATCCACTTATAATCTTCTTGGGAAGGCTTCACTTATTCAAAACTTATATAATTACATTAGATCGTATCGTATATCAATTCAAAGTAAGTAGATCCCTTTTGTATAATTCTCAATGGCCTTAATTAACTTTCTAATTTATCACAGAGATAGAACAGCAAGCTTTTAACTTTTAGACCGCTGGAAAACCGATATATCAGCTTGTTTTAATTTCATTATAGTTAGCTTGAAATGCTATATTTGAG
Source organism: Atta colombica (assembly GCF_001594045.1). NCBI lineage: Eukaryota > Metazoa > Arthropoda > Insecta > Hymenoptera > Formicidae > Atta > Atta colombica. The sequence goes on from NW_017259252.1 coordinate 674,748, forward strand.
TTCAATTATACCATTCTGAATATACATAGACAAATCGCACTTCATCATAAAAAAAATTACTTTATATACAAACTATATAAAATTTCACAGTAATAATGAATGAAGAACCATAATATAAGTGGCTCATTCTGGAGAAAATTGATATAAATTACAAATATAATTTTTTGTATAACATATAATTGAAAAAGATCAGTAAAAAACTAAAAAATAAAAAAAAATAAAAATAAAAAAATAAAAAAATTTTTTTAATAAAAAAAGTATCAAAAAACAAAAAAAGAAAAAGGAGCTATTCAAATTCTTTACTTCCACGTCATTAACTTTAGATAAGGCCGAAGGAGAGTTCTATCCAAGATTTATGTTGCTGCTGTTTTACATGCAATAATGGCTTCAGCATTCAAAATTATCTGACTTCACCATAGTATTTAGCAATTTCAAAAATCATTATATATTTTTATTATTTAAAAATTTTTTATTTTTTCCATAACCTTCCCCGCTGAAAGCCGATATATCAGCTCAAGCCGCGATGGAAACATTGTTATATATAGAATATATCCTTGCATAGGATATATCCTTGATACAAATGCATATTTTTGTTATTTTTCAATGAGGTTTTGATAACCTTTAATAACGATCTAAAGATTAAATATGACACAAAGAGTAGTCAACCACGCGGAAAATCGCAAAATATATAAGGCGCGGATGGAATCGAACCCACAGATTATGAGTCCGTGAATCGAGTGAGGAGTCACTCGATGCCTTGTCCGAATGATCGACTCGCGATCTGAGGATCCGAGTTCGATTCCTGTGATTCATATATGCGGTTTTTCCGCATTAAATATGAAGAACATCACTCTATCTGAAACTACAAGCTAAATGCTAGTGAGTCTACTTAAGAGACAATATTGCATTAGTGATATTATTGATATATAAAGACTTAAGATCTGGTCAGAAAAGATGAACTTCATATAGAAGGGATACTATTCATGATTTTTATGTAAAGCGTGTTCTCTGCTCTCTGAGGACATACGCAAATTTATCGTGGTATACACATGGTGATCCTTCATAATTCATATAAAAAAGGGTCGAAAAATCAAACAGGGGATTTATTAAAAAGAGCAAGAAGATTATTCACACGATATTTATCAGAATTCATCTGGAGCAAACAATGACAATATATACGATAAGACATTAGGGAAATACGAGTTATTCATTAGCAGCGAATTTTTCATTGTAACTTTTTCAAGTAAAAAAAAGTGTATTTTCTGAAAAATTCGTTACTATTTTTCCAAGAGAGCAAAACAAAATATTATAATGACATCAAAAAATGATATCAAAATAATTCTAAAATTATTAAGTCACTTTTTGATCAGTCACAATTCATTTTAATAATTGATTGCGTTTAGCAGAAAAAATAGCTTTACAACTGCAAGATTTTTTATTGATTAGTTCTTGCTCTTAATGTTCCTTACTGATTCTAAAAAACAATTTCTTGGTAAGAAAAAATTAATAGAAAACAATTGAGAACGATAGGATTTTTATCAGTTTGTATTATTTTCTCTAAATTTATATCATTTTCTATTGTTGATTTCACGAGCATCACGATTGATCGAATATGAATCCTATCGTATTTCATCAGATTCTGTAAGATTTGTACAAGATTCCTATAAAATCTGAATCAAATTAGTGAATTCACGTACTAGACTTCGTATTCAAAAGGATTTTACTATCATTCTCTATCAACTTTTTTGTACCAGGGAATTTAAATGTATATATTAAAAAATCTTACAACACACAATTGTAAAACTGCTTCTTCTATTGAATATAATCAATATCATTTTGACATTCTCGGTTGTGCTTGGAATCTTCTTCACACTTTCTATCTACAGATATCTCGAAAATTTATTTAAGTGTAAAGCATTTTCCATAAGTATTATCTTAATGACAAAATCTCTAACACTGACAATGAGACTCTAAATATTATACTACTCAAGAAAAATATGTTTGACATCAGCAATATGATTTAAAGATCTTGACGGAGGATCGTCTTTGTTCTCGTCTCGAGAACAAAGCCAGACTTTCTCCAGGAGGGCGTTCATTCAATTGTTTAGAAATCTCTATTGCAATTTTTACCTCGATTATTACCTTAGCATTTATGATACCACGGACAGTGATGCCGATCATCGGACTGAAACGAATCTCCACGCCGGATTCTATAATGAGTTTGGCGTCCTTTTCAATAAACAAATCTTCTTGTAGCAAATAAGGGCTCTTCGATCTCTCAAACACTTTTTGATCTCGAATAATGCGGCCACCATGTTCCTCGAAAAGACCGCCATTATTCCAGCTGCCGTTTGCCTCGCTCTCGTTTATCGGTATTGTGTAATAAATTGATGTTTGGTCAAATCTGTCATCTAGAAGAACTCCAGCCAGAACGGCCAGAATCGACAACGAAATCCACAATTGTTGCATTCTTCAGTATATGCTTTCGATATCAGGTAATTTAAATCGCCTTCTTTTTCTTCTTTCTTTCTAATTAGAGTAAAAAAATTTGGTTTCCTAGTTTAACAGAAATCCATTCGGCTAGAATTCGATGAGACACTGAACTCTCTTACTGAACTCAGAGAATCCATCCACTGTATATATATATATGTATATATAGTCCTCGATTTATTATTAAATTTAAAATGGGAAGATCACTTTTGAGAGATGGAACGTCCAAAAAGAATTTACAATTAGCGTAATTGATATTTTCTCAACGAATGTTTTCCACGCGATTTCTCGATACATTAATTTACGACTTTCAAGGTGAGTGTGTATATTAATTAAACATTACACAAACTGAGATGCATTCGCGTTGACGAAGCTTCGCGAGAATCATCCGCTTATCGCCGAGCGCTTATTCACGGACGCGTCATTCGTCGATCGGATTCGTATGTGAGTCAGAAGACGCCTTTCCTCTTCATTGCCGCGCAACATCTGATACTTTCATTGGTCAAAGTGAGCTTTGGGTGACAATTATCCGTTTCGAGAGACGCTTATTGCTCTTCCTGGTGTATTATCGTGAGCATCCGGCAGATCGTTTCTGAAGAACAATTAGAAAACTTTAACGAAACTATCGAAATGCTTCTCGAAACTTGCGATGTCTGATAATAAACATTGCATGATATATAATAAGTTCTTAGAAGAAAGATTATTTATATTACGTTCTCTTTTATCTTTTTTTCATCTTTTTCTTTTTATTCCTTTTATATCACAGTAGTACTTTACAGTAGCGATAAAGATGATTATTATTATTATTATTATTGTTATTATTATTAAATAAAGAACAGAAAAGATAGTGAATCGAAAATTAATAAGCTAGCACTGTCGCTTTATTGTAATAAAGAAAAAAAGGAAATGTCCTAAAAATATTACAAAATAATACCAAATCAATTTTTTAAATTTGTGCAAATGTAATACGATAATTTCGAGTCGATTTCTCTTTCGTAAAATTCTGATTCGATCTCACTTTCCAATAAATTTCTTTTTATTTTTGATAGTATATTTTGCTAATCTTTCTCGCAAATGCTGTAACTTAAAAGAATCATAAGATTTTATCATTTATGATTATCTTTAAAGCTTAATATTTTTCCTCCTTAATCACTTGTAACATAAAAATTATAAATTCTTTTGAAACTTTCAAAACTTGTATGAATTCTTCATCGGAGGAAAATTTAAATAATAATAGTGAAGAGAATTTCTCGTACACTTCTAACTCAAAAGACGCGACATTAAAGTCGAATTCCTCGCAGGGGCTTTGTGTTCTTTGTAACGATTCTCGATCGTATCGATCCGGCAACGTTGGCTGCTCGTTCAAATTTTCGTCGCAGCCTAACCATTCACCACTGGCTCACCGCAAACAACCTTTCATCAACATCTTGCCTTTCACGTACGTGTGTATGTTGTGTTAATCGAAGCGAAGCGATACGACGCGACACGATGGACACAATGTGGAAATCGCTTCGGCAACACTTACGATGCTACCCAAGAAACGCAACATTCGAATTCGAGCGATTTAAAATTTGAGCGTTAACCTTCGTTCGTTCAAATGCGAGGGACTACGACATCCACAGCAACGACTGTGTGCGTAACGCAGCCGTTATTCAGGGTTCCGCTTGACGATTCCTCTTGTTTTCAGGTAAATCACGCGAGCACAGCCATTTCTTTGCGTTTATATCTTGTGTATGTGCCCGTTTAACTTCTCTGTCGTTCCTTTTCTTTTTTTTTTTTCAATTCAAGATCAAATTGCTCGAACTTGATGTGGACAACTTGATGTTGATCTTTTTGAGTCATTGACGCTGATCGATCAATTATTCATTTAGTCTCGCGGATTCGCTAAATCCTCTCGATCGCGGCTTTGATCGCGGATCTGATGTTTTTGTCGATCGTCGATCACAGATACTCCAAATCTCTCTCCTATCTGGAGCTTCCTCGAATCGTAGGCGCGGTTTTGATCACTGTTTTATGCTTGCGTATACGCGTACTTTTCGTGGTCACTTCCTTGCGCAACTCCCGTCACCGTCCCCTCACAGAGGCACTACGGCTACTACCGCGGTCGCCATGGTGCACTCACTGGTAGTGCACTCGCTGGTAGTTGACGCTACGCTACACCTACTACAACCGAGACGTAGAGCAGGTCACGTGACGCGTGTACGTCACGCAGGTTGTGAAACAGGTGAGTTCCTCTTAGCAGTCCCAGCATGGTTGTACTAGATTTCCTTGTTGTAAAAACTACTTCTCAACTTTGGATTTTGATAGAGTCTTTAATCCTAATATTTTTCAAACAATTAATTTTTAAAGATTAAAGAGGCTCCAACAAACTGAGCTTGCAGATGGATATCCAGTAAACATTAATTAAAAGTAACATAAATATTCATGTTATTAATTCATATTCAATAATATAAATATAATATAGCACGTACAAATTGTACGTAGCAATGTTAAATTACGTTAAAATACGTTATTACAATTAAAGTGTGAAATTATGACACTGATATTATGTTAAAGTACTACATAATGTAGTTGGTGTTTACTGAGAAAGTGGGAGCCCAGATAACCAAGCGTGATTTAGCATATTATTATTATTATTTGATTTAGCAAACTGATGCACGAATTGTACGAATTGTCTTATATTAATTGACATACATTTGTTGATATCAAAATAGAACATGTTAAAAATGCAGTAATATAAATGCAGTAATTACATGCTTATGCATGTAATAAATAGTTGACGAAAATTCAAAAACAGTCAGGAATAGCGCGGTACGTTATGCTGTCGGCAAGATGGTAGCAACATAACAATAAGGAATGATAATCATTTTATCTTAAGCATTATAACGAAAATATGACGGCAATAAAGCATATATATATATATATATATATATATGTCACGATATCCATTTAGTGTTATGTATATCTTCAAACTATAAAGTTTTTTAAGGTAGTTCTTTAGTAAAGTATCAAAAATTTGGGCTGCCATCCAAAATTACAAATATTATATTTGCATAATTTGAATAAAATTAAAATTACGTGTGTCTTAATGAAAGCGTATGGAATATACAAGTAAATCAAGTCACTACATTTTCGAATGAAAACAAGATGAGATATTTTATCACATAACAAGATGAGATTTGTTTACTTTTCGAGTTAAATTTATATTTATGCAAGTTTATTTATATAAATATCTTTTCAGAATGGTCGTTGACCCATTACTTTTTTGTGACCATTAAAATTATAATTTTTTGAACTATTATAATCTCGTTTTTGAGAAAAATCTCTCTATGTCCGTATAACACATAATATCACAATAATATCGCAGCAATATTGCAATATATCAGAAATATTACATATTACAATGTAATGTCATAAAAATATTATTAATATAATATAATGTTGATAAATAATATTGAAATATCACAATAATGTTTTGTGATATGTCACAATAGTACTGCAATTTATCACAGTAATATTGTGGCAATAAAATGTATTAAGGAGCAGAGTGACATATATTATAGATTATATAATAATATTAAGAACTAATAGATAATTAATAACGTTTCTACGATGTCTACTTAACATTAAAGATATCATTAAAACGTTAATTATTAAGCTATTACAAAATTATATGTACACACACAGCAGGCTAAAGACAACTATAAAATGTTAAAACTAACAGATTAAGATTTTAATTGATATATATACATTTATCATATCTGATTATATATTACTTCCTCAGTTAATTATCAGTATTGAAAATTTATTTCTCGTTTCGTATACTACAGATTTTCAGTACTGGTAGTCAACTGACATAATATACGAACGTGGCCTGAATGGTGGCGGTTTATTATTCTATCATAAATATATTACATTGCTGGTTATAAATAAAATGTACTTACTGCATCATATTTATAATTACAGGTGACTAAATTATACTATTGAGGAGGAAAAAATATTGACAAAGTTGTAAACAAAATAAGGAGCCTAATTTTTACTAATTCTTTAGCATGTAGTTATTGCGGTAACATATAAAATATTATAGCTTTACAAGCATACATATTTATTTATGGAGCAATATAATAAAAAATTATGCATTTAATAATGTATTAGCCAAATATTTATGTTAATAATAAAATAAATAAATAAATTTATATTAATTGTCGATAATGTCAGCATTCTTCAATTATCTCCTTTTTATACCGCCGAAAATTTTGCCCAGGATGGTCTTTAATAGTATCTCATCAGTGCCAATAAACATATTAGGAACTGTAAACTTATTTTTTATTGATTATTGCGTTGCATTTTGCAGTGCGGCAAGTGCTTCCAGTGTGCGAGAAATTATAGTTAATAATTTTAAACATTTATTGCTGCGCGATAAGATTTTTCAAACTTTATAATCAACTCTCATAATTTTTTTTTAAATACGTGGATTAAAAAATTTTTTGAATATATGGCAAAGAAAAAATTTAATTCTTTAAAATATAAAATGTTTTTGCGTGAAAAATTCATACCCATACATACATGTTGCTTTTAAAAATGCTATATTAATCTAAAATGATAAAAAAACAGTCACTATATCAGATGTTTAATATAGCTAAGTGTAAAATTACAAATTCAAATATATTAAATACAGAAAATTTTATAACAAAAAATATGTTTAAGAAATAATAATAATTTGATATGGTGACTCTCGATTGCTTTTTTATAATTTTAGATTAATATAGCATAAATAGAAAAATATTTTTTCATCTTTATTTTTTGTTGCATGCGCACGCTCTCTGTACTATCCTTTTTTCTATTACGCGTTTATTAACGGTTTATTATACTAATTCTTTTTAAATAATATTATTAAAATTTTTTTTTAAGCTTTCAATTTAAAACACTCTTTTTGTCTTTAAAATGTTTTTATTTTAATATTTAATTTTTGTTTCTGCTTTTATTTCATATTTTTAAAAGCAATATATGTGTATGTGAATTTCTATGTCTCATACAAAAAAACATTTTATATTTTAAAAGTTTTTATCTTTATTTTATCTTTATTAAAAAAAAATGCTTACTTTTTAAGTTTCTTATCTTCATTAGTTTTCTGAGTTTTTAAAATTATATATTTCTTTATTTTATTTTTAATTATTGGGAGTACAATTTAATTCGGTCCGTTTTCCTAAAGATGGCTCCAGCTGTTGTGAATGGTTTATGACAGCTGATTTTGGCGGTTTCAGAGAGATTTGCTAATAATATTCAGTTTATATCGCTTTGAGTTTCATAAACCTTGATTTTTATTGTATTTGAAATGTCGAATTTTGTTGAACCAAGCAGAATTTGCTATTTGGAGGTTTTAATTTTCTGCTTTAATTGAAAGAAAAGTGCGGCTGAAGCCCATCGAATGCTTGTCAAAGTTTATAGTGACACTGCTTCAACTGATAAATCATGTAGGGAATGGTTTCGATGTTTCAAGGATGGAGATTTCAGCGTTGAAGACAAGCTTCGCTCTGGACAGCCAAAAAAATTTGAAGACACAAAAATTAGAGGCATTACTCGAAGAAGATCAGAGTCAAACGCAAGAGGAGCTTGCAGAATCATTGGGGGTAACTCAACAAGCCATTTCTGTACGATTGAGAGCCGTGGGAATGATTCAAAAACAAGGAAATTGGGTGCCTTGTGAACTGAAACCGAGAGATATTGAAAGGCGATTTTTCACTTGCGAACAGCTGATTCAAAGATAACAGAGAAAAGGTTTTTTGCATCGAATTGTGACTGGAGATGAGAAGTGATTTCTACGACAACCCCAAGAAGAAAAAATACTACACTAAACCCGATTAATCGTTGCCATCGATCTCAACATCACGGCCGAACACCACGGCCGAACATTCATGGAAGATCATGCTCTGTATCTGGTGAGACCAAAAGGGTCTTGTTTATGAGCTGCTGAAACCTGGCGATTCCATTACGGGCGATCGATATCGCCTACATTGCGAGAAAAACAGCCGGAATACGAGCAAAGACATGATAAAGTTATTCTTCTCCAACGCTCATGTCGCTAAAGTCGTAAAAAAATATTTGGAACGCTCAAATGGGATGTTTACCCGCCGTATTCTCCGGACATTGCTCCTTTTGATTACTGGTTGTTCCAAAGGATGCAGCAAGTCATCGGTTCACTTCTTTCGCAGAAATCGAAAATTGGTTCCAAAATTGGATCGCCTCCAAAGACGAGTCATTTTTTCGAGATGGAATTCGAAAATTGTCTGAGAGATGGGAAAAAGTAATAGGCAGCGATGGACAATACTTTAATTGATCTGTTCATTCATTTTGTTTTGAAATAAATGCACAAAAAACGGACCGAACTAATTTGTATTCCCAATATATTAATTAAAAAATTTTTTTAATTATATTAAAAATTTCTTTTTAAAATTCTAATTTTTAAATTTCTTTTTGTTTAATTTAAATTTTTTCTAAATCTTTTTAAATTTGTTTTTTTAAGATTTCCGTCTATATTATAACTAACTTTTGGCAGCAGTCAAGAGTATATTTAAAAAAAACGGATTTTAAGCTTTTTTAAATTTTTGAATTCTTTTTTTAATTTTAATTTTTTTTATTTAAGTTTTCAATTAAAAAAATTTTTTTGCCTTTAAAATGTTTTTATTTAATTATATTTTTAATTCTAATTTTTTAAAACTTTTTTAAATTTAATTTTAATTAAAAAAAAATAATATTTAAAAAAAAAATAGAGTTTTAAGCTTTTTTTAAGTCTCTTCTTTTAATTATAAAAAAAATTTCTTTTTTAAATTTTAATTTTTTAAAATTTTGAACTCAATTTATGACCAGAGAGAAATTTGAAACAAGTCCAAAACCTATAACTGCAAAATGCTACCGCGTACTATCGCCCTCTGAAGAAGTGATATTAACTACACAACAGTATCCACCTTTTTGCGGTGCTCCTGATGGAAATAAATAGTTGAATCCGTCATGTCCTTTCTCAGATTTATCTCTGCTTATGATATGTGCTAATTATAACTGAGAATTACTAAAGTTCTTTACTAACAATACATCTTATTGGTTAATCGATTCAGCTGACATCCAATCAAAGAACGTGCATACAACGAGAACTTTCTAAGGGCTATTCCACACAACTTGGAGAAATTTTTCACTTTTCATTTTTTATTCTAGGAAAAAAGTTTCATGATTGATATCCTGGAATTCGATTGTGGATTTTGAAAGGAGATGAATTATAGAAAGGAGGAAAATTACAAAAGTGCAAAATTACAAAAAAGAGCAAAGGTTACTAGGTATTGACCTATTAAATTATAAATACTCTAGTGAATTTGTTCACTTTTATAATTTTCACCTCATTTGAAGATACACAATCGACTCCCTGGATGCATTCAATACTACAACGCTCAGTGAGTTCTTGCGTCTAATATTCTGATAGATCCAAAAACATGGTGAAATTAGATAAAATGTTGTATTCCTGAAAATGCGCAAAATAATGGCGTCCTTCATAAGCAGCAACTTCAATATGATTGGTATGGAGTACTTCATACACTGAATGATTCAATGGAATTCCATACATTGAATTTCATATCTGTATGATATTTGTTCGAGGAGAAATTTAGAAATTAGAAATTGTAATTTAGAAATTACAAATATACGAAAAATACCACTGCATTGTTTGAAGATTGTAGTGCAATTTTTACATGACAATCACGAGATCAGAGATTTTATATCAGAATGCATAAAAATTTATTCGCATTCTTTTAACGATTCCTATATCAACTTATTCGAATGAAAGATAATTTTCTTATTTAAGACATTTAAAAAGTATCTTCGATCGATAATGAAACTAAAACGTTTAAATCATATTGCAATATTGTACATTTATTGAGAAATGGTTGATAAATTAAATATATGGAGGAGCTCGTTAATAATTTTATTAAAAAAAATAAAATTAGAGAGGCTACTTTTTCCATATAGAAAAAGATTTTAATATTTATTTATTTTTTCGAATTTTTATATATTTGACATATTTCACATCTTAGAAAAATGAAGATTGCATTAACATTTAGGGATGATTTTTAATTGATCGTGCCATCATATTATGCGCAAACACCTTGTCTATTCCACCATGGATCAAACAGATTCAAGGAACTCACTAAGTGCTCAGTGAACGAGCCGTTGTAGTACTGAATGCTCCTATTGAGTCTGTTCCGATACATTTCTGATATATAAAATTAAAAAATGAATAGTTTTTTAGATTGATCGCATGTTATGCACTCGATATATAAATAAAATTTGTAGTCGATAATGTAAATTGCTATACATGCTCCAAAATTTGAATAATTTTCTGACATATCATTTGAAAATGTTTGAAAGATGTCTAAAAGACGTTTTTTGGAAAAGTTTTAAAGATATCTAGTTCAAGACGTCTTTTTAGATGTTTTTCAATTACTGTATCAGACTGTTATTGTTAACAAAATATATTGTTTCCTTATTTTATTAAATACTTAATTTTTGCATCGCAATGAATAATTATAATTGCATTTTAAATACTTAAAGTATACTTATAAAAAAGTTTAGATTAATTTTGTCATTACATGCTTTTAAAATTTTAGTATTATAATAAGAAAATAATAACAAATAAAGTAAATAAACTATAAAAATATATTTAATAAAAATAAAATGTTTGAAACATAACTTTCATATGTATCTAATTTATTTAAAATATAAATATTAACACATTTGTAAAATAATCTGGGTGTAATATAATCATAATCGCAGTGATAATGGAATCGACATCGAATAGAACCATTATTATTT